>NW_021620042.1:679290-679459 GCF_004785775.1 Grammomys surdaster | reverse complement strand
TGACCATATAGAGCATGACCTTATAGAGCATGACCATATAGAGCATGTCTGTAAAGCGCATGACCATATAGAGCATGACCATATAGAGCATGATTGGATAGAGCATGATCATATAGAGTATGACTGGATAGAGCATGACCGTATAGAACATGACTGGATAGAGCATGAC
>NW_021620042.1:648686-679280 GCF_004785775.1 Grammomys surdaster | reverse complement strand
ACTGGATAGAGCATGACCGTATAGAACATGACTGGATAGAGCATGACTGGATAGAGTATGACTGGATAGAGCATGACCGTATAGAACATGACCGTATAGAACATGACTGGATAGAGCATGACTGGATAGAGCATGACCGTATAGAACATGGCTGGATAGAACATGACTGGATAGAGCATGACCGTATAGAACATGACCGGATAGAGCATGGCTGGATAGCGCATTCTTTGAGCAAGAGCTGGGAAGGCTGCTTGAAAAGTGACACAAGGAATAGAGTTGTCTGGCCTGGTATTTTGTAGAAACTGCTAACCAACACTCCCACTAGATCTGTGATTGATGAAACTAGAAACAAGCCCAGAATCTACTTTCTGTATTTACCCAGAACACGAGAGATACCTCCTATGAAGACTAATGAACATAGGATTCAACGTTTGGCAAAGATTGAGATGATCCAAGCTGGCTCTGGACCACTAATAATGTTTTTGAAAGATTGGGTTGTTAGATTAATAGTTGTGGAAGATGGACACTATTTATGCAATGTTAAAGCAAACATTTTTATGAACCAAACATTTCCTAAATTGCAAACAAAAATGTGAAACTCTATCTGACACCTGTAGCAAATCTGAGAGCCTTCCACGGTCCAGGGCACAGGGCCATACCCTTCTGTACACAGGCACTCTCCTGAGGTTAGACAAAGAAGGGCACCTTGACTGGAGTTTAACTCTTGCCGTCTCCTCTGGATGCTTCCGTTCTTTCTACAGCTATATGAAGCCAGTTGTCTGGCTTTGTTGTGCCAAGTCTTTTATGTGTGTATTTGTGTGTGCACATATGTGCATGTGTGTGTGCATGTGGGAGTATGTGTGCCTGTGTGTATGTGTGTGTATGCCTGTGTGTCTGTATGTGTGTGTGCTTGTATGTGTGTGCACATGCCTGTGTGCATGCACGTGTGGGTACTTGTGTGTGTGTGTGCATGTGTGTGCACATGTATGTAATCACTGCATGCTGACTTTGTGGAGATCAAGGGCTCTACTTACATCATGCATGGAGTCTAGAAGCTTGGTCAGTTGGTAGAACCTCTGCCAACTCTGTCCAGAACTGTTGGGACATTTGGTGACCATTTTCCTCAGTTCTTTGATGTAATTTGTCCTCATCTCCTCAAATGCAGTCTGGCTCTTGAGGCCATCTTTTGGAACTGTGTTAAGGAATACAAACATAAATCCATGTGTGAAAAACATAGCTTTATCTTCTTTGCAGTTCAATCGCCTCAAATATTTTAAACTCACATACTGATCAGGAGGCTAGACTACGTCAGTTAATTGTAATTATGAATAGATATGGCAGTTTCACACATGGCAAACACTCTTACACACACACACACACACACACACACGAATGATAACTATTAGACATGGATTATTTCACATATATGAGCTCCTTTTGTCCTGGCACCAATATCATTACATAGCTCTCTATTATTCTTACTTCATAGGTGAGGAAAGGCGACTGTCAATGGATTCATCACTATGGAGTGTAAAATAAATAAGCGGCAGCTCAGATCCACTTGCAGTGTCTACCTTCTAGACACCATGCCCCATATAACACAGGGACTGTCCTCAGAGTGTCTTCTGAATCCTAGCTTACCAGTGCCTCAGAGGCAGAGAGCCAGCTTTCAGTATCATGGGACAATCTAAGCTCGTCATGGAAAGCAACATTTTCATATTCAGGTTTAATTGCAGACACCATGGGATGCCACACACCACATGGACAATGGTAAATACATAGTTTCTATGATTGCCCAGGACCCCGTGACTATGGAGGAATCGAATAGAAGTGTATATTGGTTTGCCTGTATGCAGGGCCAACATCAACAATGTCTGCACTCCAATGAGAAATAATGTTCACCTTTAACTTTGATGAAGTAGAAAATGAAGGACCATGTTTCTCTTTTCTTTTTGTTGTTTTGTTTTTAAGCGGGTAGGTTTTACACGGAAACAAAAAGTTCACCTTATAGGGAACTTATAGGGACATTCTTGGGAGCTGCGTATGTAGCTCAGTGACTTGTCTAATAGACACAAAGCCCTGGGTTCCCTAGTCAGACCCCACCCAAGGGAACACTTCGGGAGTCATGGCATTGTGCAGCCACGTGCTCCCGTGCCCAGTTCCATGTCTGTTGAAAGGAGCCACCTGGCAGGACAGATTACAAAAGGTGAACAGGCCTGTTGGTGGTGTTGCCATTAAAGATGCCTCTTGAAAGTCAGCTTCCTGCTTGTTTTCCAGTATGGTGGATAAGCGGCAACAGGTAGACTTTAAAACTATGAACAATACAATCACCTAGAATCATGGTTTTAGGAGTTAAAGAGCTCATGAAGATTTATCCTGTGATATTAACACTGTCAGCTTCTAATATAAAAACTCTTACGTTCTTACTGCTTTACTAAAACTCCCAGTCACTGTTTTATTTTTTTGTTTTTTGTTTTTTTATGACATAAATGGCGATGCCTTGGATCATTAGAACTTTAGAGTAATTACAGAGAGTTCTGCGTGTAGCTGGTGTAGCTCTGGGAAGCCAGGTATACTACTGTCTCCAAATTAATCTTGTTTTCACAAATAAAGATGAGAACGGATTATCTGACAAATCAGCCTCCATTGTGATGCTAGCCATCTCTATGAATTAAATGATTTAGGCTTTTGACATGTTGATTCTTTACATCTGTTTCTGTAGGAAAGCGAATATCTAAGAGTCAACATACAGGTTCCTGAGGCTTGCCAAATCACAGTTGTGACTTTAAATATCTGACTTTAATATTAAGAGTTAAATGTCACCCATTATATAATAAACTGATTTTTTACAAAAATGTTTATTTCTTTTATGTGTCTGAATGTTATTCCCTGCACGTATGTAAGTACACCATATTTGTGCTTGGTGCCCACAGAGGTCAAAAGAAGGCACGAGATCCTAAGAATCAGAGTTTCCAATGGTTGTGAACCACTATATGGATGCTGGGAACCACATCTGGGTCTTCTGCAAGAACACTTGCTCTTAACTGCTGAACCATTTTTCCAGTCCCTAAGAAATAGTTTCTTCTTAAAAGTTTAAAAAACTAAAGAAAGATGGTAGTAACTGGTAAATTACCAGTGATTCTAACTCCACTAACTACTGGCATTAAATCCACTAACTACCAGCACTAACTCCACTAACCACTGGCACTAAATCCACTAACTACCAGTATTTTAACTTGAAACTTTCAGAGGAAGCCGAAAGCTTGCCAAGACCAAGCTATGCTGCCCAGCTACAGACCAACAGGTTTTTAAAGTGCCAAAGCCATTCAAAGGAAGTCTTTTTCAATGAATATTTATGTGATGTGCTATCTGTACATGAAAAATATCATCTACCACTCAAGGACAGTATGCCATTCAGTATGGTGATACTATTTGCTTATATCAACTAGATTTACCAAAGACCACCATATTTCTGGTAGTTGCATTGTCAAAGAATCAAGGTCACAGTATCTCATGTCCAAATATTAACACTTAAATTTTCTTGCTGTTAATACATATACTGAGGTATATCATAATATTAACACTTATATTCTCTTGCTGTAAATATATACACTGAGGTATAGCATCTCAATTTCTTAGCCAACTTTTTTTTTTTTACAAGTTGAAACAAATCAACAACTAAAGGGAACTTAAGCAAATCCTCAAATCTTGGATGTCTGCCCAGAATTTCTGAATTTACTTATTAAGTGCAGCAGGCCTGTTGGAATAATTCCAGAACCTACATGCTGGAGAGGAGCAGAGAGCCATAGGTTGAAGTCTGTCTGCTTTCCTCTCTAAGCAAAGGACATAGGATTCTTGTGCTATCACTGCTAAGTCCTCTGAAAGGTTGGGCATCCATTATGAAACGTAACATGCTTAAGAGCTGGCTTCATGAAGTCCACCACAGATGAGCAAAGCAAGCTGCTCAAAGCCTGCAGCTTCTGCAATCCCACAGTCCTTAGGCAAGCCCACTTTTTAATTTTCCTTTTTCAGAATTGAAAGTAGTAAGTTAGAAGCTAATACATTAATTCAGGTAGTTTAAAAATGACGGCAGAGGCTGCTAGAGGCTGAAGAGGTAAACGGATGTGAACAGAAGAAGGCATGAACTACGTCCACGTAGTCAAATTTGCAGTTAGAGATGCAGAGTTAGACATGGGCACTAGAAGCAGTTCCCTTAAAGTCTGCCTTCCATCTGATGGTGTAAGGAAACATTTTTTCTAAATAAGAATAGCATGTAGCATGGTTTCACCATGGAATAAAGTCACGTCTACAAAATTGAAGGATAATGCTTTACAGAGCTATGCTCTGGGGTGGACAAGTTAGGACTGTGTGTGAGGAAGGGCTGGCTTTTCCCCACCCACCCTGTCTAAGAGATGGGCTGGGTGCAATTAGTGAGGAATGGTCGGCCTGTGGTAACCTGGGAGGCCTGCACCCTGCCCTGGTCATCAGATTCACTGAAAATAAAGCAAGAGTCTAAGAGCAACTTCCAAAACAAACACAGCTGTGGAGGGGCCCCTCCTGCCAGGTTTGCCCCATGCTTGGGAAGCCACCATCCTGCCCCATCCTCACCGGCCTCCTGCTGCCTGTCATGTACCTCAGCAGCAGCCAGTGAGCAGGTCTCCAGGAAAGCAGGCAGGCATTGCCTTTGGTGAAGCTGAAACCCTGAGTCCCAGGCTTCTTCTAATGCCTAGGACTCATTCAGGACACTGACAAATACTGTGTAGGGACTTTCCTTTGGTCTGCAGTCAGATGGGTCTCTTAAACTCAAAGGGGGGGGGGTGCTTTGAGTGTTAAATTAGACAATGTATGGAAGACACACTAAACTGTGAGGCTCTGCATTCATGAGGCCACGTTGTCATCCACAGACCTTCTGCTCTGGTCTCCTGGTTCAGGCTAGCTTCTCAGAACCAGCTGGACCTTTCTACCCCAAGCCACCCAGTTCTCCTAGCCCCTGTCCTTAAAAAGATGCTCCCTCATCCACGGTCCTTTATGAAGCACAAGTGAGGCTAATTCATATAACATCCCAATCATAGCCCCCTCTCTTCTCTCCTCCCAGTCCTGCCCTTACAAATACCTCTCCTCATTAATGCCCCTCCCCCCCTCAGAGGAAGGGAAGCTCCCCTTGGGTACCACCATACCCTGGGACATCTAGTCCCAGCAAGACTAAGCACCTCCTCAATTTTAGTCTTAATGACCTATAGTTTTGTTCTAATAAAAGTCAGGTATTATAAATAAAAATCCTAACATGGACAACAATTCTATTTTCCATTTGAGTCTCAACTAGGAATAATAATAAATAAGTATTATTTATGTTTCAACCTGACTAATGATTTTCAGTTTCAAAATTTCCCCATCTTCTAGCCATCTTCAATAGGATATAGAGTTGGTATAAAAAAATTAACCAATCAAAAAGTAGAATTCATTCTATACTCCACAAAGTCCTCTGAGAGCTGTGCCTCACTATGGCATTCTGGTGTGTGGCATCTCCTGCATTGGTCATTGTCTCCTTGTTTATCTCTGACTTCATTACATCTGGTTTATATTGATCTACTTTCCTCTTCTGTCTGGGTGGTTACCGAGACTAGCTCTGCCACCGTCCTGAATGGACAGCCTTGCTCTTCTCATCATGTGACCTGACACCATTTCTCATGGGGGATGGGAGGGGGTGGTCTGCCACCTGCCTGCTGTTCATCCATCTTTCCTTTCAAGTCAGTTGCCTGCGGGTAAGTTTTAAGAGCTGCAAACACAGTGCTTACCCTGCCTCCCTCTGCTCAGAAATGTTTGATACTATTTAGATTTTTTCCATTGGGCATTGAATAATCTGGTCCAATCAACATTCCTCCTTTATTCTTCTTGACTCCAAGTGTAACATGATCAGATGCATCTTGGAAAATTACTGGATGCATGCATAAAATATTTAAAATTAACATTAATAATTAAATATCTTATTTAAGGCCATCCCCATGATATGCATGTTCACACTACCAACAGGAATGGCACAAAGAGACAGTGTGTCCTTTGGATCCAATCTAGAACCCTTCAGGGCCCCTGAGATGCAGTTGGGCAATGTTCTTGCTATTCTTTCATCTATAGAACTGAAGTGTCCTCTGAGCCACCAGCACATCTCCTCACCTCTAATCTTATAAGTCACTATGTCTCTCCATGTATTCAAGTTACCTTTGTTCTTGTCTACAGGATAAGATCAACTTCTCAAGAGGAGGGCTAAGACCAAGTGATTATACCACATGTGCATACCCTTAATGAATGCTTAGTGGTTGGGTGAGGGAGGCATGAAGGGCTGCACTGTTTAACACATCCAATTGTATCATCAGCAAGGAATTTAGTTCATGCAAGGTCCCAAACCCTCCTTCCATCTCTCCCACATTTCTTTTCAGGAGGTGGGTAGCAACTACCTGAGCATCATAAATGGGCCACTCTCATGCAGGGAAGATGATCTGACAATTTAGAAAGAGTGCCAGGGTGGACATCAATATACCTGTGCTTAGTAGCAGCAAAACCTTCATTATGGAGTACTCCTCAAAGGTCAGCTGCAGCCGCACGAACTGAAGGCTGATCTGACGCATCCCCTGGCACAGTTCATACATGGCAGACTGATGCATCTTCTCTCTGCAAAGGAAAAGCAGCCGCACACACCTGAGAAGATGGGTCACCATCATGTCTAGACTGGCAGCCCAGACAGCTTAACAAGAGCCCCGAGCCAGTTCCCCCTGTGGCTTCAATATGAAGCAGATGTGCATTTTAAAGACAAGTCAGATGCCTTTCTGAGTAACTATAAGTCATGGTTTCTAAAGCCCTACGAGCTCCCCGTGAGAACATGGGAGAAGCACTGTTAAGTCAGGGTGCCATGATTTTCTTCCACATTAAGGGCACTGTTAGTGGATGGGGGTGCTGTGATGAGATCCCCCACAAACCAGAGCAGCTGTGGTGATGTGGGGTGAAGCCCAAGCCTCATTGGTTGCAGGTGTGACAGACAGACTGACTAGAAAGGACTGGGTTAGCTGGTGAACAGAAGGTGGTTCTGACCATGCTTATTTCCACACAGGCTCCCTTACAGAGGTCATGGAGTAGGTCAGGTACTCACTTCACCAATATATTTAAAAGCAAACTAGAAAGGTAAGAACAAGAAATAATCGGCTCTAATGGAGACAGATAGCAATGTCACCATATACAGAAATGTTTCCATTCATACAGCCAACCCATCCCTTCATTCCACCACCCAAATGTTTCAATATAAATTCATATATACAATGAAGAGGTCTTTTCTCTTTCCTTGAGGAACAAACATGGCATCACATTGTTTTTAGATGCTTTTTATAAAAAAAAAGTGCCTGTTGGGAGACTTTTCAGACGTAGCAAGAGATGACCAGTGAAACAGGAAAAGACTTGCCAAGCCAAAGGGACAGGAGGGGCCATGAGGCTGGTACATTTCTCCAGGTGTATCAAGACAGGTGAGCACCTGCCCTGCAGCTCCCCTCCCAGGATGCTCCCTGAGTTCTCCTCAGGTGCTAAGCCTTTTCTAAGAGGTGAGGAACACAGAAAGAAACGGGAGCAAACAGAGCAAAAACTTTTGCTCTGGATAGTAACAGTATCTTCCTTGTCCTGTCATAAGCTAGAAGCTATGTTAAGACAATATTTACACACACGTGCACACGCGCGCAAACACACACACACACACACACACATGCACACACACACGCACACATGCCTGCATGCACACACACACCTGCATGCATGCGCGTAGTAACAGTAAAAGCTTGTAGATCTACTACCAAGAATTAAGCATGTAACAAATGCTAACACCTTTGTAATACTTGCTTTAGATTTGTAAACAGTTTCATCATGACACAGTTGAGGCCTAGTCTCTTCCTGCTGGGTCTGACCTGGCTCTTCCTCATCTGAGATAGGAACAACAAGCTTGATGGATTAGCCTTTGTTCTCAGATGTGCGTAGTAAGTGTGTGCGTATAAAACAACACACTCTTGTATTGTCATGCTGAGTTTGACACTAGAGATGATATCCCTCAGTAACTAATTTCCACTCAACACATAAGTATGAATGGTGTCTATTTTAATGCTGGGAACTCTAATGAGGTTCAACTCTTGTTGCTTCAAGCTTTGTGAATAACATCACAACTTATAACAATTTTATAAAATCATGTGCATATGCGAGAGCATGCACATGTATGTGTGTACATCTCTCAGTCTCTCTCTCTTTCTTTGTGTGCGTGTGTATGTATGTGTCTGTGTGTGCGGGTGTGTGTGTGTACACATGAATTCAGTGACTGCAGAAGGCAGAGGGTGTCCTATCTCTTAGAGGTGGGCCGTAGGCAGGGGTGAGGTGTCCGATGCAGGTGCTGGAGAACTAAAGTGGGTGCCCTGCCAGATCAGTGCAGGTTCTTAACCACTGAGCTCTCTCCCAGCCCCTATTGTAGTGTACAAAACCGAGGTCTAGTGGTGGAAGGGCACATGGATTCTTAGCTTTTTATTGCTGTTATAAAGGACAACAGAGAGCACCTTGTGTGCTTCTACAGGGCAGAGCTTAGCACAGAACTGCTGGTCTACCACCACTCCCTACCAGTACGGCGCAGGAAAGCCCTTCCATTCCACACCCTCCCAATTATCTGATCCCAAATATTTTGCCATCTGATGAGTGAATATTCAAGGGAAACTCATAGTTGCTTTTATTTCCATTCCAGAATCACCAATTGCTCAATATGTTTTTTCAAATGTTTACTGACCATTTCTTCTTTGGTGATTTGTCTCTTTGTGTTTTTACACATGCCCTTCTATCATTAAGTCACAGTTCAAAAAATTATAACAAATAGGATTATTAGTTGGGTTCATGGAGTTCAGACTGGCCTCAAACTTGTTATGATGCTGGAATGAGATTAAACTTTTGATTTTCCTGCCTCCACAAGAAGGGTTACAGCAGTAGGATTACAGACACTTGCTACCACTCCTAGTTTATATAGTGCTTGAGATTGAAACTAGGCAAGCATTCTGCCAGCTAAGCTATATTCACAACTGCATGGCCCTCCTGGGTTCAAGCAATCCTCCTGCCTCAACCTCCAAATAAGTAGAGTAGCAGACATCTGCCAAGCTTCCGCGCCCTTTATTCTTAAATTTCTTCTTTGACTTGTTTGCATTATTTTCATTCCACCTTCTCCGCTTTTCTCTTCTTACTTCCTCTCGTTAGGACTTACTTGCTTGATGTCTTCTCTGCAGCTTCGTTTTATCCCTTTGGTTTAACGTTCACCATATGTATCTAATCAGCAAAAAAGCCAAATTTAAAAAACTGAAAGTCTCCAAGTTTTGCTGTTATCCAATCCCAAGTATTTGCCACTTGAAAAGCTCCATTTAATCTGCTTTTGTTTCTTGTGATGATGGCAGGCTTGGATTTTCCCACCACCACATTGGCTGCCTCGCCCTCTATTCTTTCTGCTCTCTGTTTTCCTTCCTTTAACTGGATCAATCCAGCTTTCCTCTTTGTGTCTGTTTCTCTACCACATTTAGAAAATGCACATTATTTCTTTCACACTTCCAATGGTTATTTTTGAATGAAGAACTTGCATTGTTAAAAGAGTTAATTGGAAGATTTTTCCCCAGAAACAGGGAACTGTTGACACTACATCTCTCTTCTACCGTTTCCTGTTCTCCATGTTAACGGTCTTCAGGCTCAGATCCATCCTGCTTTTGAGTCACAGTTAAAATCATTTTGTTCCTCTTGGCTTCACTGGTGTGTTTATCAATATTACCTTACCCTTTTCCCTTTCCGTAGCATGGAAGGTGGATCCCAGTCCTTACATTTCCATGCAAAAACTCTTCACCATTCGGCTCCAGGCTGGCCCCACCAGTATGTCTGGGTGTAGCAGGGTCTTTGCATATCAGAACTTCCTGTCCACCATTCCTCACTTCTGCATTCCATTCCGTACTTATTAAAGAGGATGTTTTAGTGATTCTTTTAGCTGAAGTCTTCATCTCAACTTGTCTCAATGTGTCAAAACCCGACTACTTGGATGCTTTCCAAAGTTCCAGATTTCTAGCTTGACAGGTAATTTCTCCCAGAGCACTAAGGCTACTGTTCCATGAAGCCTGGGCCTTCTTCCTGGCTTTGGAAAGAGCTCCATATAGTCATGAAGTTTCTTTGGTAGCATTATGTTTTTCTTTTTAATCCATGCCTGCACCTTCACTCTGATGTGTCTTAGGGACTGACTGGTTTGTTTCTTCTGTTGGAGGCACAGTGCTGTTTCTGACGGGAATTCTGTGGAATTCTGCACAGCCTTTGCGACGGGCTCTTCAAGCAGTCCACCACCAAGCTCATAGTGGGATGTTAGCCCTTTCTCACCGCCTCTATATTAACTTCTCTTTCGTTCACACCCTGTTCTCACTATCTTCTCTCTAGGTGATGTTTTTCACATCTATTTTTCAACTAAATATTTTTCTTTGTCTATTAAACCCACATGTTAATATCTATAGTTTATTATTTTTGAGAATTCCATGCACAAGTACTGTATTCATATCATTCCCAACCTTCCCTGTCCTACCCCTGTGTACCCTGAATCACTGTTAAATTCATGACTTCTTTTTCTTTAATTAATCTTATAATTAATAATAATAATTAATTTCTTTAATTTTCTTGTTACTTATACTAGGTTCATTTCATGTTGCTGTGTTTAGGTCTTGAATTTTGGTGGCAGTATTTGTTGCATCAAAGAGTGAAGATGTGCTATTGTTATTCTTGTTACTCATACAAGGAAGTCCACCTCATGTTGCTTGTGCCTAGGGCTTGAATTTCAGTGGTGGTTTTTGCCATGTCAAAGAGTGAAGATGTCCTCCTGTTTAGTTCTTTCAGAAATGTCTGTGACTTCCCATAAGGCATTTCTTCTCTTATGGTTATTATGCTACCAGACATTTCAACATGTTTCTTTCTATATTTTCTTTCAGATTTTCAAGCTCATTTTTAGGATGCTAGGACTTAGCACGCACTTTGGTCTTCTCTGTCTTCTCTGTGAACCTGTAAGGGCACTAGCTTGTAGAAGGAGCTCTATGGGAAGTCTTGGCAGTGGGAACCACTATTAGTGCCGAGTGCCTCTTGTCTTCTGAACCAGTTTTATTGCTGATTCCTTAGCTTCAGTACTTTTGGTAGGATGCATGGAGTTAATTCTGGACTCTGCTTGATGTGGTGCAGACCTGTGTTCCTTATTTATTTCTGCTTCCTTGCCATGTCCCTGGGCTAGTCAAAGAGTAGCTGAGTTTTATTGTTCTTGGTAGCAGAGTCCTGGGTTTATACGTGGGGCTCTATCCCAGGTCCCAAATCAGCTGGAATCACAGCCCTTTTCCTGTTTGTGTTCTAATATGCACCCCTAAAACAGATGTCTGTACCCCCTCAGCTTTTGGCTAATTGAGCTTTAGCTCAAAGTTAAACAGACCTTCCCCCTCGACCTAGTCCCTCTGTGGGAGTATGGAGGCCAGATGCCCTCAGCTGTTGTCCTCAGGTTCCATCCACCTTGCTTTTGGAAACGTGGCCTCTCATTGGCCTGAGCTCACTGGCCAGTGACTCTAATGGATCTGCCTTCCTCCTCTGCCCATGGCCTGGGCTCCTATGTGTGCACCACCACACCCAGCTGTTCACGTGGGTTCTGGGGAGTGAATACAGGTCCACGTGTTCACAAGGAAAGCTCTGCACTAACTAAGCAAGCTATCTCTCCAGCCCTGCTTGCCTTTCCTTTTGTGGCTGCCTGTTTTCTTGTTTTGTTCTGTTTTTCTGCAAAAATTTCTATGTGCTTACAAGGGAAAAAGAGCTCAGTTGAGTACCACCATTTGGTTTATCATGGGCTTCTTAAACACAGGGCCCATGTCCAACAAAGCATTTTAAAAGTCAAAAAAAAAATGAAAGACAAGTGCTAAGTATTAACTTTACTCAATAAATATTTCGTAATAAAAAAAGAAAGAAAAGGAGAAAGGAATGAGAGGTAAATAAGGCACGATATTGAAGGGAGACACATCTGCATATAATGGCGATGAGAAGCCAACAAGCTACTGATAACTTATAGATAGTACGATTATTAAGTGGCTCCCAAATTAAATATGACATTTGTGAAGATTTCAAAAAGTGGGTGGAGTGGGTATTCAGGGGACTAATAAGTGTGCTCATGGTGTTTGATACAAATATGAACTTGACATTGACTTCTGAAAGTGTCCTTATATGTAGCGTGGTGTGTGTGTGTGTGCGGGTGTGTGTGTGTGTGTGTGTGTGACTTCATGTTGCTTTGGAGGCTAGAGGACAACTTAGCATGATATCAAGGTGCCATCTACCTTGTGTTTTTGAGACACTGTCAGTTGCTCACTAGCTAGCTCCCTGAGTAGGCTAAGCCTGGCTCACTAATCCCAGGGATCCTGTTTCTATCTCTCCAGCATGTGGATTATAAGCAACCACTGCACCTGGCTATTTAATGGGAGTTCTGGGACTCAAACTCAGGTTCTGGTGCTTGTGGGATGAGCACTTTACTGACTGAGTAGTTCCTCCACTCATACACTTTTGCTGGCCTGCCCTTCCTCTCCCACAGAAGAGCAATCACTTTTGGCTTTGCATGGAGTTGCCACACAGCTCCAGAGACTCGAAGTCCTGTGACTTCTGAGACCCAGGCTTCATACTAGCAACATCCAAATACCTCAAATCATTCCAATCTGTATAGGCATAAGAAAGAACTATGCAGAAGTTCCCAATGTATAAAGTACCCTGTGAAAGTTGTTTCTTTAAAACTATAATTGCAATAGAGAAAGTATTTCTAGAGAAGTCAGTGCTCATTTTGGTTGAAGCAAGAAAAGAAAACATCAAATTCTTGAAATGAATATCCAAGGAAAAAAACCATTTTAATATTATCACGTCTATATATAGGCTCGTACACCAAGGGGAGAGGAGAGACAAGGCAGATGTTCACAAGGTAGAAGTGACTTGTTTAGTGCTGAAGACAAGAAGTAAACACCTTCATGTCAAAGTGTTTCTGTTACTAAGATGTGTTAGCACAATATGCACACACAGAGCAAAGGTTAGAGAGGTGCAGCCCTGCCTGGAAGCACCTGAGATGGCTTGGATGTGGCAATACACCTAAGGAAAGCAGTTTTTGTCACGTGGGTCTGAACTGAGCCCATTAACTCTTTGTTGAAGAACCTTGCAGCCCACATGGCTGTGTTCAGGGACAGCTCCTGCATGCAATAGTTGAGTGACTTCTCACTAACTCTCTTCATGTCTTGTAAGAAACTATCAGCATGTTTATGAGTAATGCTGGATGTCAGGAAGCCATGATTCAACCCCTGATGTTTTACTTTCTTGGGCACTTTGGCCCAAGTGAATACCTTTCACGTCTCTCCTCTATCATCCAACTGCACAGAGATCTCCAGGGTGACATGGAGTTTGTAATTAATGAATCTATTGTTTACCCTTTGTTCTGAAATATGTAGTAGAACTTTTGTGCTTTCAAATTCCTTTCCGAAAGAGGAAGATGATGCACTCAATATGGCTTAAAATTCATGAAGATAGGCTGGCCATCTTACAAACATGCTAACTTCACCACATTGTTTTGCACATTTAGATTTCATGTGCAGAAAGGTACTTCAAAACAAGTAGAAGCAAGGACAATATTTTTGCATGACAATGGTATTAAAACTTCTGCCTCTGCAGAAAGATTCTACTAAATGATTTTATTCATTTAATGATTGCATCTTGTTTTGAACAGAATAATAAGGTATCATCAAGTGAGATTGTACTTGACTACTTTGGGAAAGAAAAGGAACTCTGTATCCTGCTTTAAAATCCAAAAGTAAATGTATAGCTACAAGTCAGCCTTGAGCAGTGGACTGGAATAGAAGAGGCTAGGAATTATCAGGGCATCACACACAGAGGGCTGATAGCCACTATTCTTTCCTGCTAAGTACTA
Organism: Grammomys surdaster; assembly: GCF_004785775.1. Lineage (NCBI taxonomy): Eukaryota > Metazoa > Chordata > Mammalia > Rodentia > Muridae > Grammomys > Grammomys surdaster. The sequence goes on along the minus strand of NW_021620042.1, from coordinate 665,284 downwards.
ACATAGCATCCTATTCAACACAACTTCTCAGTTGTGAAACAAAATAAACTGGAATATATGCAGATCCAACCCCTAAAATGGGTGTGAAGACACAGATTCAATTCTAAGAATCTTGGACTAAAACTTTAAAAAAAATTTATTTTTATTTTTTATGCATATTAATATTTTGCTTATATGTATATATTTGCACATACAAGTATGTGCCTGGTGCCCACAGAGGCTAGAAGAAGGCACCAGATCTCCTGAAACAGCAGTCACAAATGGTTGTGAGCCCATGTGTGTGTTAGGAACAAAATCTGGGTCCTCTGCAAGAGCGGCAAGTGCTCCATTAATCACTGGGTCATCTCTCCAGCCAGTTGGGTTGAAGTGTTTATGAAAATAAAACTTAGAACACACATGTACACAAACATATACATGTGTGTGCTCTCAGTGTGTAGTTTAGGATTATGGATGTGAACTCTGATGCCTTGTTACTGGGAAATTGTTTAAAAATACTGCAACAGCTTTGTATACTTGAAAGTTCTACCAACTAGGAAACCAGCTTCACCTGGGCCCCTCTCGAGCCCTCCACTCCATGCTACCATTTGGAAACAGCTTTAGGATGCTATGTCGAGTAAATCAGCCTCTCCCACTTGAATTTCCACTTGGAAAAACAGAGAATATTCATAGTGAGAAAAATGTTTTTGTTGTTACTTTAAGAAAATTTTAGTTAGAAAACTTTTCTTCTATAATAGTTGTAGGCATTAGACAAAGCTCTTTAAAATCAGGGTAGGTGAAGTGTTGAAAATGGAAACACTTTGCATGAGAACTGATTAGTTTTAATTTCATGTCTAAACAACATGAAAATCTGTGCTTAAACACATTTTCCCTTAATGTTTCTGGCCATCTATTATTATAATTGTTTCTCATCCATTTTATGTATGAAAGAATGTGTTTGCTGTATTGTATAGTTTTTGACCTTTTAAAATTGAAGCATTTCCAAGGATCATCTAGAACTATTTATTATTTCCTAGCTCAAGACTCAGTTTCTTCAGGGACAGGGCCCCTGAGATGGACTCATGCCTCAGTAGATGGTCCTACACCCAAGAACTAAGTGGACTCACTAAGTGGACTCAACGGGTTAAAACAAAAGCACTGGCTGGGAGGAGGTGGCAGCCCTGGGGAAGCAGAGGTGGGTTGATCTCTGTGAGGGCCAGGACAACCAGGGAACACAGAGAGACCTTGTCTTGAGAAACAAAAAGCAAAAAGAAACGAAACCTCCCCCACACATGAAATTTGGAGATTTAAGCGGTGGGGAGTATGGGTAGAATTGGAGGGAAGGGAGTTGGGGGGTGAATTTGATCAAAACATATTTGATGCATGTGTGAAATTCTCAAACAGTAAAAACAATGACGAGCACTTGCTATTTTATATCACTAGCACTGTACCATCTTGTGCTATGGGGACAATCAATTGAACAGTAGGTTCGATGGAACATCTCTGTTTTGGTATTCAGATACAGTCTTATACAACTAAAATAAAAACTTAAAACCCTATCATCTAGATGGCCATCCAGTAGCTGCTGATGGGAAACGACTATCTCAGAGTCACAGTTTTGTTCTACTATGATCCAAGTATCTGCTTAAGCAAACTACAGGACACTCCCAGTGCCGGGTGCCTGTGGAACATGGAGGCTCCTGAAAGCTTACAGAGGCTACCCTGCACTGGCCTTCTAGAGTAAGACCACAGCTAGGTCCTTCAAGGGTGAGCAAGTGTGTGTGCTCATGCATGTGTGTATGATATGCATGTCCTTAGCATGTATTTGAGATATGCTTATGCATGTGTGTGTGATATGCGTGTGTTTGTGTGGTATGCATGTGCTCATGCATGTGTGTGATATGCATGTACTCATGTATATGTTTGTGTGATTCATATGTGCTCATGCGTGTGTGAGATGCATGTGCTCAAACATGTGTGTGATATGCACATGCTCAAGCATGTGTATGATATGCATGTGCTCACACAAGTGTGTGTGTGTGTGTGTGTGTGTGTGTGTAAGCAGTTCCCATTTGCCTTCCCAGATTTTTACTATGATCTCCATTCTGAACTGCATTGATGTTACAGGCTCATCCGGGTTCACTTCTGAGGGGGGCAATTTTAGGTGTACACATAACATTTAACATTTAATTGTTTCCTGGGTACTATCCCTGACATTCAAGTAGCTCACTAGAAAGTTAGGAAATCACAAAGAGAAAACAGTAAGGAATGAAACTCTGTCCCTAGGAACAGGCTTTATGGAAGAGCTCTGCTTCTTTGCTACCCAACTGGGGATGACTTCCACTGTGTTGGGGATGACGGTGATGATGATGGTGATGAGGATGTTACCATCCTCATTACAAGATAATTATTATACATTGATCTTGGGCCTTGAAAAACTTCATCTTTTTTTTTTTTTTGAGACAGAGTCTTCTAACTATGTAGCCCCTAAACTGGCCTGGAACTCACAATATAGACCAGGCAGATCTACAACTGACAGAACTATGCCTGCCTTGCCTCCCAAGAGATTGAAGGATTGTGATACTAAAACTCCACTCAAAGAATCCTGCAAGAATTGATAGTGTCAGCGGAAGACACGTGTACACTCATGCTTATGGCAGCAGTATTCATGCTAGCCAAAAGCTGGAGTGAACCCAAGTGTCCATCAACAAAATGAACAGATGGACAAACTATGGTATGCATAATAGAATACTATTTGGCTTTGAAAAGGAAATTTCTTCACATTAGGTCAGAGCAATGGACTTTAAAATGTTTATCATCATCATCATCACCATCATCGACATCATCTTCGTTGCTGTATGTGTGCATGCATGTGCGTATATGCATGTGAATCCAGGTGCCCATGGAGGCCAGAGGAAGTGGAGTTACAGATGATTGTGAGCTGACTGGTTTAGGTGCTAGAAATCATATCTGGGTTCTTAACTACTGAGCCATCTGTCCAGCTCAGCATGAATGGAGCTTTGTGTTGTACACCAAGTAAAAGAAATCTGTTACCAGTGACAACCACTGTATGGTTTTACCTATGTGGGTTCTCTGAGTAGTCAAGTCATGGGAAGTAGAGTAGGGACTTGGTGATTATAAGAGACAGAGCTTCAGCTTTATGGGATGAGAAAATTCCCTTGGTTAGCTGCACAATTATTTTCCTCTCCTGAGCTGCACACATGAAGGACCAGGACGGCAAGTCTCATATGTATTTTCATCCCTACCAAGTTTCAGGGGAAAAAGTGACTGTTTCCAAATCATCATCTTACTATACTCTGACAGAGATTATAAAACTAAAACTGTGATTAATCATTTAGCTCCTGCCAGGGCTTGAGGGTTATTGTTTCTCCTTTCATAAGACATAGAACATGTCTCTTCTCCATTTCTGCAGCTTGCTCTGCCTTGCTGTCTTGTCAGTCCTCTGTGTTGCTTCCTGTGTGCATTACAGCAAGACGTACTCAAGACTTTTAGAAAGCAGGAGATGAACAAAAAAACAAAAAAACAAAAAAAAAACAAAAAAAGAAAGAAAGAAAGAAGGAGAGAAAGAAAGAAAGGAAGAAAGAAAGCCGGGCGGTGGTGGCGCACGCCTTTAATCCCAGCACTTGGGAGGCAGAGGCTGGCGGATTTCTGAGTTCGAGGCCAGCCTGGTCTACAGAGTGAGTTCCAGGACAGCCAGAACTACACAGAGAAACCCTGTCTCGAAAAACAAAAACAAACAAACAAAAAAGAAAGCAGGAGATGTAAAAGTTCTTTGATAAATCATGGGTACAAAAGGTCACTGGAAAGAGTCCCCAGGGATCTGTTTGTTACACTGCTGTTGTCCTATGAGGAAGAAGATGGGCTCCATGTCTCATTTCTGTCTTCCATCAACTTCCGTTTAATTGACGAAGCCGTGTCTTGCTGGCTGACGCTCTCAACGCCTAAGGACAATAGTCTGCAAGCTCTGCCACCTATGGGGACCCAGGGGAAGAATGATGGTGCTGTTTCTTCCAGATTCTTCTGCAACAGCACACCAACCTGTCTTCTCACTTCCACACCTCTGAGGTGTGTATGCCAGCACTTTGGGAAATACTGCAAAAAGACTACTAAAATAATCCACAGTTGATCCTGCATTAGACCAGAGGGGCCACCTGCACTGTGTTCTCTGCCCTTCTCAAGACAGGGCATATATCATTCCATGATGGTTTTCATATGGCACATGTTCAAATGATGTGAGGTGAGTAGTGAATGAATATCTCACAGTGATGTGTATAGGTGAATCTAAGCTTCCGGCAGCTGAGCTGTTGAACTAGGGTGAATGCCCTTGAGTTTCTGGACTCTCAGGAGCAGTTCCATCATTAAGGACACTTGGTTTTCTAGTAGCCAGCTATAATGTCAGTAAATGTCCTCTAGGACTTTGTGTGGTGTGTTGTCACGAGGCAGCACAGGTCTTGTAAAGGTGAGTCACGTGACTTGAGATCACAGTAGATCGGGATACCACACACTACATCATCAGGTTGGGACGAATCGAACATTCTGTCTTGTGAGCAGTGTAACAGATGGCTCCTGACTCGTGCTTATCATTAAAAAAAAAAAATCCACAAAATTCAGCATTTAGAAACAGTCCCGTCCTCCAAACCTTAATGGGAATAAAAATTACCTCAATTTGAATCTTCAAATTACTCAAGTCTACTATTTCTCCTCCCTGTGATGGTCACACACTTTTGCTAGTTATGCTCCTGGCATGCTCTCCTTAGGATGTACAGAGATTACCTGCAGTGGAAGAGCTCAGCTCTCAGGTCCTGGGATGACCATGAGAACTGTGTCTGTTCTTACTTTCCTGGACCGGTGCTTTGCAGAGAGACTGGCAGTGCAGGGTCTCTAGGACACCCATGTATTTTCTACAACATCTCATAGTGCATTCAGCACTGGTTAGATGACAACCTGGTATTCTCTTTGTCACGTAAATTGATGCCCCCAAAGAGATGCACTTTCATAATGTCGTCATTGGACTTCAGCACCTCAATTTCCACTGACTTCAGTGAATGATAACTGAAAAATGTACGTGACAAAAACCCAGAAGGGGGCCCGGTAGGGAGTGTAGGGAGGAAAAGTGTTTGGTTTTTTTTTCCATGAATATCATACATGGCATTTAAAAACATAAAAAATACTTAATATAGAGAATGGGGCAAAGCTCCTACTAGTAAAGTACTTGCCATTTAATCATGAGGACCTTATTTGAATCCCTGGACTACATGTTAAAAAAAGAAGTTAAAACAACAACAAAAACACAACACTAAGTCTGGTGACATTCACTCATAATCTCAGTGTTGGGAAGGCAAAGACAGGCAGGTGCTTGGGGCTTGCTGGCCCGACAGCCTCAGCAAATTAGAGAGCCCTATAACAAGAGGCCCCATCTCAAAAAAACAAGGCAGACAGTTCCTAAGGAATGATGGCACCTGAAGTTGTCCTCTGGCCTTCAGAGGCATGCGTAGGACATGCACCTGCACAGATACTTGTACATGCAACAATAAATACTTAATATAATCAGCGGTTCCCATCAAGTTCCAGGAGAGTTTGGGGTACAAGAGAGAAAGCACACAGCGGTAGCGACTGGCAGAAGCTCTGGTTTTACAGAATATGATGGGGTAACTGCTGAGCTGCGTCACACAAATGCTGAGCACTGGTTCAACATTGGTCCTCCATCAACTCAGCCCTTCCCCAGGCCATTAACAAGATGATGTCTAAACAGCTTTTCAGGGTGACTTCTTACGTCATGGAGGTATATGTGTCCCTGAGGTGGGTGGCTGAAGAAGGCAGAGTATGATGAAACAGCAAGGCAAGGGTAAAGGGAGCCCAAGATCATCTGCACCAGCACACGTGGGCACAGCTGCGCAGGAACACGTCAGTGCTTTGCTCGAGCAGTGATTAACTGGACAGTTAATGATATAGCACGCTGATCTTACTTTTTAAAGATTTTGCTTATTTTTAAGTTTTGTTCATTGATGTTTTGCCTGCATGTGTATCTGTGTGATGGTGTGAGATCCTGGAGTTAAAGACAGTTGTGAGCTGCCATGTGGGTGCTGAGAATTGAACCTATGTCCTCTGGAAGAGCAGCCAGTGCTCTTAACAACTGAGCCATCTGTCTAGCCCCTGATCATTTTGATTCTTGATTTGGAAAGAAAATTTATAAAATCTTCATGCTATTCATAAACTTGATTAAAGTAATTTACTTACTCCAAGATACTTCTTGGAAGGTTAAGTGGCCTCTGGGAGGCAACTGTTACTTTAAGGTTTAAACTGAGGCTGGCCCCAGAGCTGCAGTTCTAAAACACAGAACAGAGGCCTAGCACTAGAAGAATGCTCAATAAATGCTCACTGGCTTAAAACTCGTCACCCCAAACTACTATCTAGCTGGGCTGTCATGTACACAGTCGCACATTGCCGATCCAACCAAAGTGCATCAAAAATATCAGAAACACTTATGTCTAAAGCGAGCATGCAGAGACTTTTTCTTGTCATTATTTAGTGGGCAATATGGTAGGACAGTCATTTCACTACCATCCCAAGGGTTTTAGCCAGAAATTATCTAAAGGGTGTCTGAAGGGTGAAGGAGGGAGTGTATCATTTGCACCTATAGATCTGTATCCATGGGCAACCTTTAGTGATCGTCACTCTAACATGAAGGGACAACAAGAAACATAGAAAGGAGATTTAAAAAACCTTACTCACTAGTGGAATTTTTAATTACCATGCCTTAGTTGTAGGCTGCAGATGTCAACAGAAGACAAGACTCAGAGGTGAGTCTTCCTCCATGCATACACATTGTGGATATAAAGAAATCACTTAGTTTTAATGAGTGACTCTGGTTACTTACTTGTAAATGGAGAGCATAAAAGGCAAAGGTTTTACCCAATCCCTATTGAAATTGCAGAATTCAAAGAAAGCCAGTTACCAACTTATGGATGTTACAGACTATTTAGGTAAAACCTGAGGACAAACACTTGTCCCTTACTGCAGTCCAGATCTGTGCCTCCAGTCCCTGATGGTGTCAGCTTTCCTGAAGCAAAACCCACATGATCCTAGCATCCAGGGATTGGGACTGTAAGGACATCCATTCTGGTGAGCCTGTAGTGCAGCCGTCTTCCCGGGAGACGGTGCCACTGAGCCTTGCAGAGGGGCTGATGTGTGTAGATGCTGAGGCAGGAAAAGCTACACAGCAACTCTGCTTGTGTTACATAGCCTTCCTTTAATGGAAAAGTCTTTCATGCTGAAGAAAATATCCTAATGTATTACCAGAACACTATTATATCCAGTAATGAAACTGGGTCCTAGTCATCACTTTTGGGGTACCATAATTCCGTGTGAAGGGGGCCTTCTTTTGTTTCAATTATTCTATAAAGGCAGGTTCATTGTCTGCTTAAGCAGAAAAAAAAGAATGTTCAATTCAATTAATTTATTAGACATTGGTCACATGTCCTCTCTTATTACTGATTCTGAACATCTGTCACAGAGTAGATTTTGTTCAGGACATTATGAACAACTGCATCATTCATTACTGGGAAAAAGGAGTGTGACACTACATAGCCACTACACCAGGCATGACATCCATTTCCCATAAGACATGCATATTGCATGATGCCACACACATAGGGCCTAGCCTCGATGTTTATTTGGTTTATCAGTTTATATAAAATCACTACTAAAGGTGGAAATATGGAGCTGGCATTTTCTAGTCTTCATCTTTCCTCTGAAAGTCAGAGCCAGAGGTTGTGCTGTTGCTCTTTAATGCAAGTGATTTGTTGAGGCTTTGGTGCTCATTACTATCAACAATGCATGAAGATCAGGATTCCTGATGTGTCAGTTCCCTGGGTCTCAGGCAGGTCTTGGGCTCAGTTCACAGGGCAGCCTGGCTAAGGAGGGTGATTATAATCAGAGGTCTTCCTTCACTGTGAAGTTCTACACAAAGAATTGAGTGTACATGGAGACTACCATCAAGTGTCAAGGACATTACCTGAGCCAAAGAAAAAGAAACGGAGCCTGTGCCTGTGATGTGACCTGCTCCCAATGCTCCTAACTCCTGTGTTCCAAGTTCCTCACCAGCGTGATTGGATTAAGAGGTGGATTTTTCCTGGGTCTGTACTAATTATTATTCTCTTTGCATTTGCTATAATCAAATACTTGAAGAGAAATAACTTCAGGTAAAGAGGGTTGATTTTGGCTTACAGTGCAGGAAGGCATATAGACTATGACATCAGGGAAGGCATGTGGGAGGGTTATGAGAACCGTGGCTACTCACACTGCATCCCTGTCAGGAAGAAGAGAGAGGAAATGGAGTGAGGCTACGTACTTCTTCCTACCAGGCCCCAACTCAAGGTCCCCTTGCTGGGACCAAGTGTTCAAATAGATAAGCCCACATGGGGCAGTTCACATTCAAACCACAATAAGGTCTTTATCAAGTTGGCAGGAGCAAAGCTCTTTTGGTAGGCGTGAGGTGGAGGGGCAGATCATCCATCCACTCTCATGAAAACTGCTGTCTGAAAGCAACCTTGGAACAAAAAGGAAGCCCCTCACCAGACACCAGCCCTACTGGCAGCTTGATTCTGAACTTTCCAACCTCCAGAACTGTGAGAAACACACTTTGTTGCTTATAAATGTTTTCGGCATTTTGTTACAGTAGCACAGACAGACTGAAGTAAACAATGACAGAAAAACTAATCAAGCGGCATCCCTCTGTGGAGTTATGCTGGGAACTGAGGTTTCCAGGAAGGACCATGACTGGTAGTGTTCTGAGAACAAGTTTTCCATTTAGGGAAACCATCTCACCTCAAAATACACTGTTTCAAAAAAAAAAATACACTGTTTCTATTGGAGCCAAGCAGCCCTTTGTCCCAGATGTTCTCTTCTGTCTGGAAAGGCCTACGAATCCTTTGTCTTTCTATTTTGAAAGTTAAGATAATAGTCGGTAATATTTTTATCTAGTAGATGGGCGATCTGGTGATATCATTCTGTGATACAAGAGACATGTGGCTGCAAAAGCAATGGATGGGAAAGACAAAATGTGACGTGCAAAGATGGAAAGGAGGAAATGGAGTAGGAGCGGAAGTAGGGGAATGGTGTCCTCAGTATGGAGAGGCAGCCACTAGAGTCACAATGATCGTGTTCCCTTTCTAGTCCTGAGCAGCCATCTGTAAAACTTGGTCACCTGTCACCTGGCATCATCATGCTGGTCCTCCCCTCAGGCACCTATGTCTCAAGTCCTGTAATCCATTAACCATTCTGCAGGACACTAGGGGGCAGGCTGCCTTGTTTATCTTCTGTTTTGGGGAGGAGGGACATAGTCATGAGGCTTTGAGTACTGTAGATATTCTGTATATTTATTGCTGACTAGGAAGTTGCTAGTCACTGCTCAAACATTTTTGAATTCTTTCTTGAGGAGTGAATGATGCTTGTGCATCATGAGAGTACGTGTGTGGGTACACGTGTGTCCATGTGTGTGGGTACACGTGTGTCCCAGTGAAGATGTGTATGTGTAGTCAGAGGAAAGCCTCAGTCTCCATTCTTGCCTTCCCGTCAGTTTTGAGACAGGGTCTCTAGTCACTGGCTGCACACACCAGACTAGGTGTTCCCCTCTCCTATCCAGTTGTCCAAGGCCAGCATTCCAGATGTGCACTACTGCAGATTTAAGTGGGTTCCGGGATCCCCAACCCACATCCTCATGCTTGGATGGCAATCATGTTGCCCACTGAGCCATCTTGTCAGCAGTAGCCATAAAGTTTATTGAAGTGATAAAGAGATTTAGTTTTACATCCAGGGAAGTGAGTAGGATATTCATTTATGTTGTCATTTAGAAAACTATGCTTCAACCCCAAACAACCAATCACAGCAGGCTGAAAGCAATATGCAGATAATACGCCTAAATCAACTACTTTTCATACAAGCCAGATTTTAAAGGAAGGACTTAAAATATAAAATAAAACAAAACAGGTATGATTCTCCTAATGATTTTGAGAAGAATGGTTATTTTAATAAAATGATTATGTGATATTATTTATAAGAATGCAATGAGTTTGTTATCTTTATTCTATTTTTGTGGTGTTGGGGATTGAACCCAGGGCTTTATGCATACTAGGCCAGGACTCTACTGGAGAGTTACAACCATACTCCTGTGGTTATTCCGTGTCCCCTGGTCCCTCCTGCTGACTTGTGCTGAGGCTGAGGCTGAGGCCTGGCTGTCTCTGACAGGTAATGCCACTGTTGCTGATTGGTGTTGCTATCCTGGCATTACAGAGCTGGACTACTGGTGTCTCGAGTGAGTGAAACAAGCGGCTGCTGCTGAATCCTATGAACTGAGCTACTGATTTCCTGACAACACAGATTGGATTTGCTCCAAAGAATAATTTTTAAACAGGCCTACTTCCCACGTATCATAATAACCTTTCTTTTCCACTACCTCTGGTGGGTAGTGGGCTAGAAGGGAGGTTAAAACCTTTAAAAACCCATATTAAAAGTAGGTTTTGAAAAATCAAGCCTACATACGTTTTAAGAAAATTATTGTGTGTGTGTGTGTGTGTGTGTGTGTGTGTGTGTGTGTGTGTACATATCCACATTACATACTGGGTGGTTGTTTGAGGACAACTTTCCTGAGCTGGCTCTCCCTTCCTACCTAGTGAGGTCTGAGAACCCAGAGTCAACTGTTCAGGCTGAGTGCAAGCACCTCTACCTGCTGAGTCATCTCTCTGGCCCTCTGTTTCTTTTAATAAAGAATCAAATGCTAGAACCCAAAGAAACATAATCCCCTCTTCCAACCTCTTCTATATATAGCTCACTTAATAAAATGAGCTTGGGCTTATGAGCGAATGTAGGGGGCCACAGACAACCAAATTCATTTCTCCTGCATGGTGCAATGAAAAGGAATAAAATCATGTGATCCCCTTTCCATTCTAGACTTGTCTAAAGCCGAGAGTTGGGAAACTGCATCCGGTGATAAGCACATCTGGCTCCTCTATCAGAGTTGGTTGTACCGTCAAACTGATCAGCTCTGCTCCTTGCATCCTGTCATCTACGTAGGTGAAAAAGCCTGGAGTCCGCTTTAGTTAACAAATTGAATTTTCAAAATGAATTAATGTTGTAGTAGAAGGAATTGAGTCAGAACTTTGCATGCTAGACAAGTGCTCTCCCACTGAGGAATACTCCAAACTCTTGTAATCTTTAGTTTGAAACAGCCTCGCAAGTTGTCCAGCATGGCTTACACTTGCCTTTAGCTTGTGACTCTACCTCAGTCTCCAGAGCAGATGGGATGAAATGCATAAGTCACCATGCCCAGCTTTTTAACGTGCATCTTTCTCTATGAAGACATTGAAGTAGCGCAGGGTATACCTCAAGTCTAATGGTGACTTCTGAGCACAGCACACAAACTGGCTTTCCCATGCAGAACAGAAGTGAAATGAAGAAGCCCAAATCTAACTGTACACATGCTGGTCACCCCCAGGGTGCAGCATTCCTGCAGTCTGCAATAAAGGTCAAGGTGGGAACTGGGTAGTGCAAGTTCCTATTTCATCAAATTAATCTACTGTCCTTAGACAAGGGACTATATGATGTTAAACTGAAAAGAACAGACATCACACTTCATCGCAGCCCAAGGCCCTGAAGCCAGCTTTAACTGACTTATTCCTTGCCACTGACCCAACCCTGCAATAGAATTACTGCAGAGAAAATAATTTTTTGTCTATAAAATTTTCAGTGAAGAAACTTAGTGATTTTATTTATATGAAAGAGTGCTTTCAGGGGAAGGGAACAACACCCTGTGAGCATGCTAACTGAGGAAAGCAGTATGCTAATATCCAAGGAACAGCGCTTTACAGATAATGGAGGATCTTAAATTGTTGCTGACTTTTATTCAAAGTGGAAACAGGCTCCCTGTACTTAGCCAGCGTGCAGCACAGCCACGTATCTTAGCTCACTGCCGCGGTCTAGGATCCCAGGACAGTTACAGGAAACTATTCTCAATCCCATATTCATCTTGCCTTCATTTCCTCCTCGCCTCCAAATCACCCAGCTTCATTAACTCTTCAGGAAATTTCTCAAGTGCTCTACAAGAGACAACATGTAAAAATGCTGAACAGACGGGAGTACTCTTGAAGTAAAATTTAGATAAAATCTACAGGAATGACTCCATTCCAAAGTCCAGAGTCTTTGAAAGGACCCAGAAGCATACGAAGGCATGCTCCACTGGACTTTCACTTCTGAGCCTCACTCTGCTGGAAAGCCTATCAACAAACCAAAATGAGTTACCGAGTGCCAAGGATGTATACAGCATTTTGTTAAGACACTGGGGCCAATGTTTAAAAAGCATACTTTCTCTTTGGAATAGTCAGGGTACAGAGAGTACAAAAATCACCAAAAAGCTGACATAGAAATGAACCTGTTTTAAAGAGGTCTGGTGTGATGTAGCTCAGTGGTAAAGCACCTAGCTCAATCTCCAGAAAACACAGGTTTTGTTTGTCTGTTTGTTTAGTTTTGTTTTTGACAGAGATTCTCTGTGTAGCATAGGCTGGTGTTTGAACTCTTGACCTTTCTGCCTCTGCCTCCCGATGTGTGGCACCATGTCCAGTTCCAACTCTAATCCTTATCACTATGATAGGTTGATAAAGGGAAAGGGAAATGGCTTTTTAAAATAAGGGTGGTGGAGGAAATAGCCTGCCTTTCACCTGTCCTCATAGACACACTTGTGACTCAGTGTTAACTACCCCCATTGGATCACATATTTGAACACTTGGTCTTCAGCTAGTAGCAGTGTTTAGAAAGGTGTGTGGCCATTATAACAGAGCTTTGCTGGAGGAAGGGAGTCACTGGGGGCAGGCCTTGAGGATTTACAGCCTGGCCCAAATTCTTGTTTGCTGAGTATGGATACAATGTAACCAGTTAAGGCTCTGATGCTGTCACCATGCTTCCCTGCCATAGTGGACTCTACTCCTTTGGAACTATAAGCCAAAATGAACCATTTCAACCTTTAAGTTGTTTAAGGGAGAAGGAAACTAAGACACTTCTCTACAAAACTGCTTCTTGTTTGCAGACGTTCCCTTACTTATCCTCTGTTAGACTCTTCCTTCAGGTATAACCCCATTCTATTCTATTTTGTGGCAACGATTAATCTCATTTCAAAGTGCAGTATCTGTTCTCTGCAGACAGGCACTGACTACTTTCTACTGATGACAGTGTTTTTCTTAAGAGTCTCAAACTCAAGTATCTTTGAGAGCCAGGTATCTTTGAATGAAAAGGACTGGTGGACAGCAGACACTGGGCCGACTATCATGTACCACCTGAGGGAGGACATCACTGCCTGCCACCACAATAATCAGGCCACTTGCTGTGGACTTTGTTCTTTAGCTGCTGTGTAGCTGAGATTTTCACAGGTACAGAAAAAAGGGAAGAGGCAGGCTCTTCACCCTACCCAGAAGTTAAAGAAAAAAAAATAAGCAGAGAGGCAAGTGTAAGTTTTTAGCAATATGAAGAGGCAGTAAGTGTGTGCCTCATGCATGTGTGTGCATGCATGCATGAGTGTGCATGTAAGACAGACATAGACAAAAAGAAGAAGGAAGGAAGGAAGATTGTAAACCATAAGAAACTCTTATTAGAAAGGAATAAGGGCTTGGGACAGGGGAAGAAACTTACAAGGAGCTAGTACTGAGGAAACTGACTGAGATTCACCCCACCTTTAGGCTCCTCTCATGAGAACTGCCTTTATTTGTCACTGTATGTGACACATACTGCAGTGGCTTGCTATCTTGGTCTTTTGGGGCAAGGGTTTGTCACCCTGACTTCAGCTACCCCAGGCATCTCCGAGGATGTCCTGACTTCAGTCTATGTATAGAAACACTCTGGGGACACTTTCTCAGTCAAGCCTCCTGAAGTTCCAGAGTATTGGGCGCAAGGCACCTACAGGCATTGTTTATTGGGAGGATGGCTGAGAGAGTCATCAAGAAGGACAATTGAAAGTGTCGACATAGTGACCTAGCAACCAGGAACATGAAAGGGTTCAAGGTGTAATGAAAACATGACATGAAATAACCAATCACTGAGCTGTCTGCTGTAATGGTGCATGAAGTCACAGTCAGCACTCCTGGCACACTACTGAGATGGCCTTACTTCCATGGAGATCCACTCAGCATCCAAGAAGAGGCTGGAGAGGCAGCACTAGTCCCACCTTCTGCTCTCCCAACAGTCCTGGGACCATAATTATATATACTTTCAGATGACAAACATTAGAGAGAGACTATATATGCCTTCAACAGACTTCTAGTTTTAAAATACGGATCAGGGCTTAAGAGAAATTGACTGAAACACCTAATCTTAGTTTCTGGAGTGGGAGGGGGAAGGAAACAAGGAAAAAAAGAAAAGAAAATCTTTCATTACAAGCGTAAGTGGGAGTTTTAATATATGTGTTGAACTGATAAGAAATTTGAATAGTTGCAGTGATCTGTTATAATACATAGTATATTGTTTCAAGGTAGAATTGAATAATTAATCATTTAATACTTATCTGAAAAGTTTTGAATTTATAATACGAAGTTCTGTGCTAAAGTATTAACTCATATTTTCACTTCAGTATTTAATGAAAAAAAATTGGAGAGAATGTTTCCTTTATTATTCCTCATTTCCTGCCTCTCCTCCAGCTCAATATTGCTAATGCACAGCTGAAGGATAAGATATAAGACATCCTCAGACTCATCCCGAAGGCCAGCAGAAGCAACCACCTACAAAGAGCTGTTCCTCTGTGAACAGCGATACTCCTGCTCATACGCACACCACAGTGTTGTGTTACACTTCCCCACCATAACCTTCATTCTTGTAACCAGAAATATGTAACCTGAAACCCCCCTCAGATAATTTCTAGACTGATTGGTTAATTTGTTCAATAGCTAATCTATCTGGCAAATATTTACAGAGCAACTATTATGCCTTAGGCTCAATGCATTAAAAACCAAACCAAACCAAACCAAACCAAACCAACCCAAACCAAACCAAACCAAACCAAACTAAACCAAACCAAAAAAGACTGTCAAGAGGCTAAAGCCAAAAGTAACAACTAGCTAAACCTTCAAAAAATAGGATGTTTTTCCTGACTTTCATGTGTTCAAAAGGAACCAATCTTCTTGGGTTCTTTGTTGAACGTTTTATCTTTTGATGTTATGTATGTTTTAAAATTAATAGTTGATAGTAAAAGCAAAGGACACAAAAAGAAACAAGTGACTTCAACTTCATAAAGTTAAGAACATGTGTGTATCATAAAATACTACTGAGGGCTGGGCTTGTGGTTTAGTTCTAGGTGCTTTGCCTCGTGTGCATGAAGTCCTGAATCCTTTGCATAAGCCAGTCATATGTCTACAACCCGAGCTACAACTCGGGATGTAGAGGCAATAGGATCAGGAGTTCAAGGTCATCCTAGGCTCACAGTCAGTTTAAGGCTATCCTGGGCTACATGAACCCTATCTCAAAAAGTGACAAACAAATGAAAACAAAACAAAATACTTTGTAACAAAAAGCAGAAATAAAGAGAATGTAACAGTTGAGAGTAAAGGATTACAAATCATGTAGATTTTACATCCAAAGTAGGTGAAGGATCATAGCCAAAGAGCAGCACGATAATCAGTTTAAACTATCAATAGGAAAAGGCTGTGAGCTGACAGTTTTCCAAAGAAAATAAGTCAGTGGCCGGTCAAGATTACCAAACAGTACCAGCCCCCAGAGACATGCGAAGCACGTTGAAAAGGATGACCATTCAAAGGAAAAAGTGGCATGAATATGGAGAAACTGGAACCTGTTTTCAGCTGGCAGGTTGTAAAAATGTTGCAACTTCTATGTACACAGTTTGGAATTCTTCAGAAAGTGCAATGCAGAATTAGCGTATGCCTGAGCATCTACTACAGGTAAGTATCCGTCAGAATTGAAAACAAGAACAGATATTGTGGGGAAGTGAATGAGAAATGTCTCCCAGTGGCTCATATGCTTTCCGGTTTGGTCACTAGTTGGTGTCACTGTTTGGGAAGTTATGTGACCATTAGAAGGTGGAGCCTTGTTGGAGGAAGTATGTCAGGAAGTCACCTCCTGTTCCTTTACCCTTCTGTTGCCTGCATGTAGATGGAGTGTCAGGCAGTTCCCTTCTCCTGACATGTTGGCTCTGTCCCTATGGAACCCTAAGCCAAAAATGAACTCTTTCCTCATTTGCTGTTGTCTGGAAGTTTGGTCCCAGCCACAGTAAAGTCCTGAATACAGCCATCTGTTGGGTATTCGTACACCATGGCCACAGCTGCATCACCCTCTGTACTCAAAGGTGGCCAGGCAGCCACATACACACACTCAGCTTTCTGTGTTTTCTGCAGCTGTGCTCTATGAAGGCAAGGTGAACACCTACTCAGTGACTACTAAGCCATTTCCCCAAGGGGAAATTGAAGGTGAGTGTAGGAGGAGCTAATTTGGGAGGAGTTAGGAGAAGAAGAGGAAGAGGAGAAGTAAGGAGTAGAGGAGGAAAAGGAAGAGGAGGAGCTAAGAAGAGAGAGAGAGAGAGAGAGAGAGAGAGAGAGAGAGAGAGAGAGAGAGAG
>NW_021620042.1:618248-648676 GCF_004785775.1 Grammomys surdaster | reverse complement strand
GAGAGAGAGAGAGAGAGAGAGAGAGAGAGAGAGAGAGAGAGAGAGAGGAGGCGGATATTCACGTGTCTGTAGCAGTCAAAGGTAGTTGGTATATCTAGGTTGGGTACTTGGTTACACTTCTGACTGTATGGGTATCTTGTTACTGATCATTACCAAATATATAAGCCTTTGATTAATCTTTAAGCATTAGAATCTCATTCTCTTACTGGACCCACATGGATGGAGGAATGGTCTGGACAATGCCCAGCCTCACGGAGACAGCATGGAAGATTGGCAGAGCCATCTCCCACGCTGGTGTCTCGTGGGTGGCAGGACTGGTGTTTCTGGCAGGCCGTTTCTAGCTGTGGCCTCTGGCTGAGAAACATGGCGGCTGAGCTAGGCAGAGCCACCACAGCTTAGTTGGCTTGACCAGAGGCCGAGTTTAAACAATTACAACAACAAAGTGATACCCAACGTGAGGCACAGATTCACTAGAGATTTAAGTCTATTCATCTGAGAGTAAAAGTTTTTTTCTCTTTTTTAAAGAAAGTGAGTGAGTGATTGGCATTGATAGGAGTCACATGACTCCAGCTCGGGAACTGTGAAGAGACTGCTGGCAGGCAGGTCCTCTGCTGAGAGAAATTGTAGGCTGCTCCGAGCCAAGAGAGCCAAATAAGCCTCCATTGTGGAGCAGTTACTGATTTAAGTATAAAGTTAAAATATAGGGATTATTTGTTTTTAGGAAAGATTTATAAACAGATTTGTCTGAGTCACGTGGGGCTTATCACCCGCAGTTTGGAACTTAGATAGGGAAAATTGTCACTGGCTCTAGAGTAGAGAGTTCAGTGTATAAGTGGAAGCTGCTCTAGAGTACAGAGTCAAACAGATAGATGGTATAAATAAAAACTGTTCTAGGCAGAGGGCCGAACAGAAAGATAGTATAAATCAGATGTATTCAGATGATATACAGTTATATTGCCTGACAGGAGACTCGGGTTCTGTCTAATGTGGGCCCCATGGGAATTCTGGGTTCAGTTCCTGCTTGGCAAAATAGGGAAAGCCTAAGAATAGGCACAAACAGTACTTTAGTTAAGATAGGGAAATTGTCACTGACTCTAGAGTAGAGAGTACAGTGTATAAATAGAGACTTCTGGTAGAAGACCGAACAGAAGGATAGTGTAAATCAGATGTATTTAGATGATATAAAGTTATATTGGCTTACAGGAGACTCAGGTTCTGTCTAATGTGGGCCTCACAGGAATTCTGGGTTCATTTCGTGCTTGGCAAAACAGGGAAGGAAGATGGGTGTGATTTTCAGTTTTGTGGTTATATTTTTCCTCTGGGAAAAAGGTCAAGATAAAGGTTTTTCTGGCTACTGGCTCAAGGATATTCTATTTAGGGAAAAAGATTTTGTCTGTGTGTTTTCAGAAGAGGTGATTAAGATATTTCTGCTTTCCAGAATTATATGGATTAGACATGACAGAGGTGGGCCTCCAGAATAAGAGATTCCAGAATTCAAACAAAAAATTATCTTGATACTAAGATTTGTTTTGAGAATTGTATACTGCAGAATACACAGCCTTGGTGTATCTACTCATCAAGCAAGCTGAACAGACCTGAACGAACCTCTGATGTCCTGGAATTTCAGCTGGATGCAGTGAAGACACAGACATCAGAGGCTTATCAGTTTACTCTTCCCCCCCAACCCCCCTTCTAATATCTCCACGCCTGTAACCATCTTGAAGAAGTTAATGAAGAGTCAGTGCCCCTATTCCCTGGGCTTGAGGACGGAGGTGGTTAGTATTGGGCTGTCTTTCTAGGGAAAAGTAGTGGTTTTGTTGGAGCAGGGAGGAATAGCTAGGATTTATTGCATAGCCATAACGTATTGGTAGAAATCTGTATAATTGTTATTAAGCTGAAGCTATAATTTCTTAAATGGTACAAAATTTACTTTGATTTCAAATTTAAGGTTTTCATTGGTATGAGTTTCTTATTGATATAAAAGTGAGATTCATATTGTTACTTTCATAGGCATTGTGCCTGTATAACACATTTAGGAATACAAGGCTTAGACCCAGTCCCTCTTCAACTTTTTTTTTTTTTTTAACTGATTTGAGATGGTTAGCCTGTGAGTTAAGGGCCTATAGCAATTGCATGGCTCTGAGCTTATTGTTAGGGTGTTTTCTAGATTTTAATTAGAAATAACTGAGAGGAGTTAACAGACAACAGTCCAGATTGCTTTATATAGATAGTTGGCTTTCAAAAACGTCAAAGTCCACAGAAGTGACGTTACTAACATTTCTGTATTAATGTTCATTTTGACTAGAGACCTGTCTGCTCCTGACAGAATCCCTGTCTTGGATTCTAAGAAGAAATTGAACATCTTTGGAGTTACTCCAGTTGTGATGAGACAGCCACCAGGCAAAAATTGCCTCTTTTCATCTACAGACAAATTACTGTCCAGAAAAGAACACACTTGTGGAATAATCAACTGATTATATCTGCCAAGACAGAGTAATCAGCCTTTAAAAATTCTGCATTACTAGGTCTGTCAGATGATCCTGGGCCAGAAGGCTGAAGATCAGATGCTCCAACATTTTGAGGTTTAGGGACTGTCCAGGTGTTCAGCGGTCTCTAAAAATTGGCTAAGTTTTAGAAGCTATGATTTGTGCTTCCCATGATTTCAGTTAATTCAGTCATTCTGGATTTCTGACGGGGTTGAAGACTTATAGTCTCATAGCCAATCCCGGCTATTTACTTTGAGAGAAAAGATTTGAGAGGATGGTTTTCAGCTGATATTCATTCTAAAGCCAGGTTTAGAACTAAGTCTTTTAGTTAGAGAGTTGACAGAGGTTCTGTTTAGTGAACAAAATGATGGACTGGGTATTAGGTCTATCTTGTACCTTACTGATACAAATTGGTGTAGTTATGCTCTATTGTATTTTGAGAGAAAGGTTTTTTTTGTTGTTGTTTGTTTGTTTTTTTGTTCTTTTGTTTTTTTTTTTTTTAACAGAAAAGGTAAGGTGAGGACCCACCATGCCTCTGGGCACTTTGTTTCTTGGCTCTTCTATAGGTAATCTTGTTCGGCATATATTTCTGATCAGATGCATTATTTAATACACACTGTTGATCATCAACACAGAACAACATGGAATGCCATGGCACCATTCCAGCCTTGCTGAGCTCAGTGGCATCAGGCTACACATCAGCACTGTGCTCTGGCCATTTTGAATGGGGCATTACCAAGAAAAGCATAAAAGTGCAGAGAATGTAGCAAGGACTAGAAATCATACAGGAGACTTGTGCACAGTTTCAGAAAGGCAGAGAACAGCTGTCTCTGTTCCCTGCTGCAATGTGCACACTTAAGAGTGTGCACACTCAAGAGTGACACTTATTTTGCCTCTTTACATGCACTATAAATGATGGCTAAGTTATTATGTGCATTTGTGGTTATTTTGAGATTAAAACCAGATGTAACCACCAACAGGCAAATTCACAGGACGAAACCACATAAATAGCGAGGACTAACTACATATAGCTAGGGGACTACTGCTCAGTCATGCAAAGGCATGGGAGCTGAAGACATGCTTCAGGATGGGTAAACTTGGACAATACTGTATTTAATGAAAATAAACAAGGCACAAAAGGACGAATATTGCGTGTTTCCATTCTGACAAGGTTCTAGAATACAACTAAGCTCATAGACTATAGGTCTTACGAATTTAGAGAAGGGTTGATGAAGAATTATACCTCAAAGTATTCGGAGTGTCATCATGAGAGGGAGAAAAGGACTGGAGGTGGAGTCTATGAAATAATGGCAGCTGTAAATTAGCTCAGATGTCAGAGTATTTACATTTATATTTTATGAAAATCTGATACACATACTTTGGAAGATTGGGCAGACCACACTGATCTTCTGTTCAAACAGAAATTAAATGCACAGAACCTTCAGGTGGTGCCAGGAGATTCTGATACTATTTAGCAATACAAGCTGATTATTGAAGAAAACCAAGTAAATTTTAAATGTGTATGCCAGTTCATTGACTTTACTTTTGATGAAAATCTCTGCCACACAAGGATTATTCTGAGCACTTGCTGGAGTGGAGTTATCTCAAGACCCTGTGATGGTCTCACATGTTCCTTGGAATAAAATGACTGTGTAGTAAACCACGCGAGCTGGGGTTCCTGGCAGATGACCACAGGGCATCCTGGCACAATGTTTCTTTCTTTACCATCCGCCCATGTGTCATCTGATACCCTCATTCTAGAACTCTCTACATTCATGTCTCTAGACATCTCCTGGAGGGTGGCTGGAGTTGCTATCGTAATTCCAGGGCTCTCTTTTAAATATTTTTGACCCAACAATTACAAAGAGGCATTGCGGAATATAAACACACAAGAAATGTGCTAACGTGAAATGCAAACACTAATAAAATGTAAACTTAAAATAGGAAGGCATTCATAGCCAAAGAAAAGAATCTACTAAAATTTGTTCAGTCTTTTAAAATGCATCATAAAACGAGAATGTTTCACTGCAGAATAAGGTTTTGGCTTCTTTTATGACAGAAAGGAAGGGTAATTATGATTGTCAGGAAACCACATTGAGCAGCTGTGTACAGTTAACAAAAGAACCATTCTATGATGCTCTCCAAAACCGGCACTTTAAATATTCACATTTCCTAGAAATGAGCTTCTTTCCAACTAGAGCAGATACCAAAGAGATTGCTTTCTATTAATCATGGCATTGTACCAGGTGAGTTCTCAGAGCCAACTGGATCCTCTTTCTCTTGGGACAGTTCCCACATACATGATGTAACAGTTACATATATTGATTTATTATTGGTAGTCAGACTTGTGTATGTTACAGCATTTAATGATTGATTTTTAAGTTTTCAAAATTCCACATAATTTAAGCTCTTAGAAACGCTCATCTCAGTGGATTCTCTCACACTTGCACATCTGGCTTAGAGACAGTTTTTAAAAACAGCATAACGAATAATTCTGCAGTTTGTTTTATGAGGGCTAATTAATAGGTACTTACTCATTAAAAACTAGGTCTGGTGCAAAATAGAGAAATTGGCTGTTCGTATGTTTGTACGATCTCCAACTCAAGGCAAACGATGATAGACACATCCAAGAATACTGGATGAGGGTAATTTGGTCCTCAAGAGGCAAGTTTTTAAATCCTAGAGAACAGAACAATTAATCACCGCAAGACACTTAGCATGTGAGTACATTCCAGGAAGAAGTCAGCTCTCGCTCTGTTCCCTCACAGACTGACATCAACTCCACAGACACCTACAGGGCTGTGCCCGGCTCTGTGCGCGCCTGGCTCTTCATGCAACTGGCTCTGCACAGACCTCATTTTAAATTTACACTAAATACTTGGTGTGGAGGGGTGGTGGCAGTGGTGGCTGTGGGGGACAAATCACATTAAAGAGTCCATCGAGGTTCTGGCTTGAAAACCAATGCACCAGAGAACACTGCATTCACCTGCGACACTTGCTTCATCTCCACACAATCGACAGCACCCACTTAAGGGGGGGGGGGTTAACTGTCACCATCTGCATGTCTGCAAGCAGAAACATTTTAGTCTTTTTGACTCTGTGGTCCCCATTGCCTGGGATACCAGCTGTTGACAGTGTTCTATAGTAGGGCAAGCATCCTTGCTTAAGGCCCCACTGTGCTTTTCTCGTTCCTATTTCTAGCGGTGTCATGCTATTCTCTGGGATGAAGCCCCCATTCTTTTCCTTCAGGCTGCAGGTTGACCATAGGTAATTCATGGACCAGGAAAACGTGAGAACATTTCTCCATGATGCTTCTGTAGGCTAACAAGTTCTCAGTAACAAAATCCTGCCTGGCAGAAAATGAACATGGTGGAGAGTTCCAGAGTGCTTTGTGGGTGCTGAGGGCGGGGAGGGATTTTGCTTGCCCGTGATACATGTGCAAGTGTATGCATGTGTATGCGCAGGTGCCTGTGTGGCCATGGGGCTGCAGTATGGAGAGGCCATATATGAACATGGCTTGTCTATTGTTGCCTATCTTATCTTTTGAGGCAGGGTCTTTCTCCAAATCTGGAGCTAGGCTATCTGTCCTGAAAGCTCCAGTGATCCTCTGTCTCTGTCTCTCTCCAGTGCTGAGGTTACAGGCCTGCTTGACTTCTCTGAGATGGAGACCATATGTAATATAATTGTTGGTTCTGAGGATCCAAACTGAGGTGTGTGTGAAGGCACTTTCCCAACCAGCTCTTGAGTCCCGAGCAGGATTTATTTAATTATTATTTTTTTTAACCAGGAAGAGTTGATCAGAGTATCTTACAAGACCCCTGCCAGGCATAAGTTCCTTGAGCCTGAGTTTAGATTAAACCTAGGTGCTGTCCTGCCAAGAGCCAGCTCAGTGTGACTTCACTAACAGACTGCATTTTAATCTCATTAATACTTGGGGACACAGTAATCCCGTTCTTTGGCAAACACCATCTATGTGCCTCCCTTAAGAATAACAGAACCACAAGCCTGCATTCTTGGAAGGAAAGAAATGAACCAGTATCTAGACTTCTCCCACCACTCTAGAATCTTCATGCCAGGATGCTATGCAAAGCAGACACCAGGGCACCACTGTTAGGCAGAGCCTGAGCAGTCCACGGTCCTACCTGGAAGTACCTTGGCCCACTTCACGACCTGGATCATCTGTTTGCCTGCCAGGCGGTTGAGCGTGGAGAGCAGGCTCTCGGCGGTGTCAGGCTTGGAATTGTCATAGCCTGCGTACACGATCTCAGGCTCGATGTTCTCCAGGATCATGGCCGGGGATGGCGTGAGTGCGTGTGTGATGGAGGCAAGCTGCGGGACCAGCGCAGAGTTCACCGATGGCTCCTTGGTAGGAGCGATGTATGTGGTCCCCTCTTCTGGGCTCTGGGGTGGTGGTGGTGGGGGCTGCTGTGGCTGCTCCTCGTGAAGGCCTTTTAACTTCCCCAGCTTCTTTGACTTTCGAGCTGTCAAATGCAAAAATCAGAAGGGATAAGGGCAAACACACATATCATCTCAAACACATTTCATGAGGCCAACTGACTTCTACAGGCAATTGAGTTGCAATCAATGCAAGCTCTCTCCTAAAGAACTCCTGTATCAAAAGGCACACCTTCAAAATAGTTTAAGGTAAATGGCCAAGCTCCCAGGTTAGTACTATGTGAAGCACGCTAGCAGCTGCTTTTTGCCTTTGCTACATGGCACAGGTCTCCCCTTCTTCCCAAGGAAAAGTGCAGACACCAGCAGGATGACTTGAACCTCTTCCTGTTTTCAAAACAGAGGGAAGAGTCCACAGAAAAGGACACAGAACTGGATTGCTGATACAAGTGGGGCCCACAACAACAACAACAACAAAAAAAATAGAAAAAAACAAACGGAATGCTTAATACCAAGCAGGTTCTAAATGGCTTGCACAGAATTCCCCAATTTAACAATTAGTCTGGGAAGTGATTATTAGGATTCTCATTTTAGAATAGCACTTTGGAGTTTGCACAGTCACAGGAAATGGTGTTCGGAGGGACAGCAATTGCTTCAAATGCTAACATCCTGGGAACTGGCAGAGATGAACGCAAAGGTAATGAGGGAGATACATGGTGAATGGTTAGCAAAAGAAAGTTCAGAAAAACCAAGCTGAATTTCTAATTTTGCAGTTATAACACTTTGAATTCATTCAGTAATTCTACATGAACCAGACACAGCTTACACTTAATCCTCTCGGATATCCTGGTGTTGCCCTGCGTCATGGAGATCCTGCAGCTTTGGATCTGCAGGACCGGCACCTTCTCACACTCCAGCAGTTCTCAAATAAGGTAGATGTTGGGGTGGGCCAGGTCACAGCTCTGGATCTGAGCCTGGGTGGTAGCTGAGTTGGTTAGCCTGCCAGCTCTCTCATGCTTCCCAGGCCAGGGGTGGGCCAGCTCTCCTGTACCCATGTCAGCATGGCCAGCTCTCCTGCACTGCCCAGGTAAAGGGCAGGGTCAGATCACCAGAGTACCACAGCTGGTGAGGAGCAAGGCAAACTTAACCCACAGACATCAACATGGCCCCAGACAGCAGCCCAAACTATGAACGTCTTATGGCCTTTGGTGGTAACATGGGCCACAGACATCTACAGAGATCCCTGCTCTCTTAGTCTCTTAGCTACATACTGCTGACATGGTAGGTCACCAGGATGCTTCAAGGTGATGTGTGAATGAAAACACACCAGAATGTATCAGTAAAGCAACTGGCCATTCAGATCCAGAGAAAAACAGACCATCTAAATAATCACTAATGCCAGGTCCTCCAGAGAAGTCACCGGTCCTTCAGGCGATCAGATCCCTAAAGCTTCTGAGACATAGAAGCTCCTGAGCTTCGGGCGTTTACCTGAAACATGGTGAGGAGGGCTCTGTGAGAGGTCCTATTCAAGAGAAAAGGGAGAAGGCAAATGTGGCCGCCATCATGTAGATCTCTGGCTTCCATACATATGTGCACTGATGTGTGCACATACCCGTGCACGTGTATATAAATATTGTAGACACTGTGTGGTGATCTGTATCTACAGTCTGAGGATTTCAAAGGTGGAAGCAAGATAGACAGTGTTAATTCAAGCCAATCTGGGCATCAGAATGATTTCAAGGCTAAGCTGGACTGTAGGGAGATACTGTCTCCAATAGCAGAAAACAAAACCAGGAACGAGCCCATTAAAGTGCTTCCTAAGATGAGGCTGTGGTTCATGCCGGACATACTCTGACTGATAGAAACAGTGATGACTGATACTTTCATGTCTTATTAAAAAGATACCTGCTTGCAAATTAAGTATAAAGTGTATATTTGTTTACTGTCTAGGTCTATTTTGTTGTGTTGATTTTTCCTGTCTGATTTCAGGTCAGTGTCATGAGTATCACAGAGAATAGTGACTGTCTTCTCCAGGCTGTCACTGGTAGCATGACTACACTCGGGTTTTCAGCACTACACCTAGTGTTTCACTGAACTTTGTGTATGGCTTTGTAAACACAGCAGGACACTTGGAACTGAGAGATAATCTCTGTTTACTGACACAGTTTAGGCGGTCAGTGCCCTGAGGGTGTGGACTCTTCAGCCACA
The DNA here is from genome assembly GCF_004785775.1 of Grammomys surdaster. NCBI lineage: Eukaryota > Metazoa > Chordata > Mammalia > Rodentia > Muridae > Grammomys > Grammomys surdaster. The sequence continues at coordinate 639,590 of NW_021620042.1, read as the reverse complement.
TGCATGTACATGTGTAGCATCTCCCTGTAAGCCCAGTGAGCATGGGGAAGATGTCTTACATTCTTACAATACCATCCTGTGTACCGTGCTGTTAACATGTGAGTTCTTGACAAATATTTATTGAATGAATATGTTTCATTTTAAACATTAATAAATTTCACAATGTATCAATGCATGAAGCCTCAGTTTATTTCCCTGTACAAAATGTAGACAAACTTCTGAGATTTTTTAGATAAAATTTTTGAGTCACTAATTATTTCTAAGAAAAATTTCTACTGTGTAATGACCCCTTTGTGAACTTACTACACTTAAAAGGTTGTAATTAAAATAACGAGCTACAGTTATTGAGTACCCAGTGTCTGGACACAGTTCAGCAGACTTGTGTATTTTCAGAAATCCAATGTTCACCAGGACCTAGCTGTGAATATTATTATTGCTGACATGTTTTCAGGTGAAGAAGCAGAGGAGCTGAAGGACAAATACCTTTGGAAGCTTTCAGAGTTAGCAAAGCACAAAGAGAACATTTGAATGCAGCCATGACCCCGACTCTCCCTCCCGTGCCCTGTGGTCTCTCTTCTAATTCTCCTCTTTATCTTAGTATCATTTGTATGCTTTAGGGCGAGGACTAGCTTCAAACCCAAGTGGGTAATTAAGATCTTTGCTAATTGCACTGGGACAATTTTGGTTAAATATCCTGAATGAGCGTGTTTCTCTTATTCAAAGCGAACCTGGCTATTTGGATAGGGCTCCTGATTGAATTCTGTGGAATTGATGGTCTCTAGGCTTGGAGATCTCAGTCCCAGGTAGTGAGAGCCACACTTTCCTGTCAGCATCAGCATATTCTCTCTCTCTCTCTCTCTCTCTCTCTCTCTCTCTCTCTCTCTCTTTCTCTCTCTCACTGCTTATGTGTGTGTGTGTGTGTGTGTGTGTGTGTGTGTATGTTTCACACACATGGATGTAAATGTCTTTTACCCCCACTTAAATTCACTTGAAAGAGGGATTTCATTTATCCATATTGGATTTTACAGAAAGCAGTGTGTGTTCAGTGGTTGCCCTCAGGTACCAAGGCCTTATTGGCAATATCTTGGCAGTTTCTATCTCCTGGCCCAGCTAGGAAATGGAACTCCATAGATTCTCCCTTTGAGTTATTTTCCAGGATTTGACTATGGGAGCTCCTGCTTCCTGTCCCAGACCAATAATCAGAACATCAAGCTGAAAGCACCACAAAGACTGAGACTACTTCCCTGTGTGATCTGGAGATTGATTGGCTGAAGCTTTACATTCCAGTATAATACAATATCCTGTTTGGTTTATTCTACCTCTAAGGGATGTGAGGACCCTGAGTACCCTTCTGACAAAAGCCTAGGCTGCCTCAGTGATGGCTTGTGAAAAGAGAAGCCATTTCTTCTATCATCTTCCAGTGAGGTGATGGCATACATGGATCTCCAAGTACCTTATCACTTCCGCTCCCTTCCACATTAGAAATTAGGATCGCTTGAAAATTAAGGACTTGGTGGCAGATATTAGAGATGCTGTCTGTATAGGGATTTTATTATTATTATTGCCATTATTGTTGTTACAATTGGTTCACAGGCCAAGTGTGCTTGTATCCTACAGGGCAGTAACAGTGCTTCTCCTACTCTCGGGGTGTTGATTTCAGCTGAACAAACGTGATTGTGCTTTTGGTGCAAGACTTCATTTTCTTTTAGTTATGAGAAGAGGGATGCAAAGTCAGGGAGAATGAAGCATTTCTCAGTCATATCATCAAAAGAAGAAATGGCACCTTTTCACAGATGACATCAATTGGTTCTACAGCAAAACCACCCTAATTTGTACTAATAGGGATAAAAAGAATCTAAGTAGTTCTTAAGGGAACACACACTAATTAGATGTAGATGAGGGGCTAAGGGTAAGTTGTCTTCATGAATAAATAATTAGTGTTTCAATGGAGAATGAAGAAGTGGCATCTCGTAATTGTTCATAAATACTTCTGCAATGGTTAAGAATGTTGAACATGGCATTAAAAAGGATCTGTACATATTTTCAGATACTTCTGCATAATAAACAAAGTACTGCATGTTACTAATTTTACAGGACACATATGCCATGGCAAAGGTAAACTCAAGTTCTGACTAATTTGTAAGAAATTCTGAATTAGTGCATCTCCCACTAAATTTTCTGGTGTGTAAAGCTACCCACAGATAACATTAGAGGCAGAAACAATACGATTTTATTGCTATTTTCATATTTACAAATGCAAATAACTGATACCTACCTACTGCATAAGAAGTACTGTTTTCCAAGCAATCAATTGTTTATGGCAAAATCTTAGCCCTGACAAGAGAGAACCATTTTGAGAAAGCTGAGTCAGAAAACTGATTAGGTTTATACAAACTGCTTGGGTTGAGTTTTAGGTAAGGGTACCAAAACGTATTTGGAGAAAAAGACAATGGCAAACAGCTGTTTTATCTCTGAAGAGGGTCAACCTTCCTGTTCCTTCTGTGCAATTGTCACCAGGCCTCTATCAGCTTTTGGTGTGACTTGGAAGTGGATGAGGCCACATTCTTGCAGGAGATACACCGCTAATCAGATAGTGCCGACCTGTCCAAGAGTAGAGTCCTTCAGACCAGAAGCCAGAGTAAGTGTCGAGGCTTGAAGGAGTGAAAGGCAGAACAGGCTTTGGAGTGCACACAAGCTTCTAAATTATGGTTTCCCGATAGGAGATACCTACATGCTATTCCCAGGTCTGGATATAATTATTTTGATGGTATATTTATTTCCTGGCTATACTTTTTTCTCATTCTTTTTTATTTTTAATATTAGTCAGAATCAGGAATATGTATAAACACAAATACATGAATGGGGAAGGCTCCATCTTGGGCTGGGAGTTTTAAAGGAGAGATGATGTACCTTCAGTGCAGCCAAGTTGGGAACTGTACGAGAAAGAGCCTTGGAATACAGAGGGATACCTTCCTATGCTCTCCTGCATGCAATGGGGAGACATCTAGGGCTGTCTTCTGGTGAAATTTTGACTCTCTTTTTGAATGGGAAAAAAAAAGGACAGTTTTGATAGCAGGATAGAACTTGTCCTCTAACTCTCAAGTTCCCTGTGACGCTTTGGACAAGGGTCTGTGGAGAGTGGCTAGGCAGTGTGGTGACTTGGGGGACCAAGTGACAATTCCTAATAGTCACCTGTGTTGAATAATCTTGGAAAGTCATCATAGTGTAAAACACTGAAAGTCTCCAGAAATCAAACATGAGAATAGACAGGACTGTATCCATCTGCTTTGAGGAGGGCTGAGGAGAGGAGAGGCCTAGGGTGCTCTGAGGAGGGCTGAGAGAGGCCTAGGGTACTTAGAGGAGGGCTGAGGAGAAGCCTAGTGTTAACTTTCATCTGTGCTCCTCCCTGCCCCGCCCAGCAGTATTTTGAAAACTTGAAGGGCCTTTTTCTGAATCATGATGGCCACTTATTTTCTCTTCTCACTGAAGATTAGATAAGATACAAAGGCTTTAGAAGACCAAAGAAGGGATTTAGCCCAGATAGCAGAACGCGAGCATCCTGGAATGTGTTAAGTAGGTCTAGAATTTGCTGCTAGCCAGAACATACATTGTTGCTTTCTAAATACCCTGAGGTCCTGGCAGCAGACATTCTGTTACTCAAGAGCAGCTCAGCCCTAAGGTAGAAACGAGTGACTGACTGAGTTTTGGAGATTTGGAGCCATGCTGTGGAAATCAGGAAGAGTATTACAATAATATTAAAGGAGCTGCTGGTTCTGAAACACAGAAATAAGTTGCAAGTGTGGTAAGATGTCACCTGAGTGATAGTATTCAAAAATATGCAAAAACGGCAAATACTGTGATTTTAGAGTGCTCGAAAGAGTTTTCAGTGTCATGAAGAAAACCCCTCAGTACAGCTCTCCAACCCCATCTCTTGCCTGACACATTTAAAAAAAATTGTCTCCACATTTCAAGGCCTCTTGCTGTTTGCTCGTTTCCAAATTTAAAATATTGTCTTCCTTTCTCCTCATCCCAAGAGGACTTGTATGAATTGGGAAGTGGTAAAGGGTAACCAAGGAGCAAGACAAGTTTTCTCACAAATACTGCTGTTAAGCTTCACCCATGCCCTTGGAGGTAGGTGCTGTGCTCCCACTGTTCAGAGAGTAAAGTGATTGGTAGAGGGACAGGGCACTGGATGCTAGCTAGCATCATGCTGTGTAACTGGGAGGTAAAGACCTGGAACCTCCAGGTGCACCTGAGGCAGACATTGACCCCAGGGGTCAGAGCTCAGCTGCCTACAAGGTCACAATTGGCTCTCATTAATGACAGATGAATGTGTTAACTAGAAGGCCTGTGGCCACCCCAGCCAGTCACAGGCCTGTTTTCTTTTCTAATCTCCAGGGCATCATACCCACCACACACTGGGGCTGCTGTGGTGGGCAATGCTCCTGTCTCTGTCACTCTCAATGCAATTGGAAGAGAGCTCTAAAAAAGCAGGAAGCAAACCTGCTAGTTTGCCTAAGGTCTCAAATTTGCCAGAGGAGGACTCTATGTTTTGCTAAGAATCAAAGCCCTAAAGCAACGCTGCACTGAATCACTGGGTTCTTTGGACATACATTTTTAAAATCAAATTAACAATATTCAGAAAATGTAGATATCGATCACCACAAACCCTATTCTCAAAGGATCATGGTGTAAAAGACCGAGATACTTGGAAAGCCTCTCAGTGGTTTTACAGCACTAATTTAAAAGGAGAAAAACTAAGCTTGGGCAGCATATACTTGTAATCTTAACAACTGAGAGACTGATGCGGGAGGATGGCCACTTGTTCAAAGCCAACTTTGGACACACAGTGTGTTCAAGGCTAGCTGGGACTACATAGTGAGTTCAAGGCAAACCTTGGCTACAGAGTAAGATTCACAAAAATAGAAACACAAACAATCATAATAGTGAATAAGAAAAACTAGCACAATAATACCCATGGCCATCCAGAAAAGACTTCTTCTTCAAAGGGCAAATTCGTTAACAGCTGATCAGTTGCCTTCTTGAGCACAGAACAAATACATGAGCACAGAATTTACTACATGGAGCAGATCTCAGTGGTATGCCAGTTAAATAGACTCATTAGGAATGGTTTATAAAGAAGCATTACTATTGTAACAAGGTTGCAGAGGTGAGCAAGGTATGAGAACAGGGCAGGAGGCAGTGACCTGGAAACGACTCCAGCTTAATGGGCTGTACCGTGGGCTGTGCTCTCCCAAGTCTTCAGGATCCCAGGAGAGCTCAGGCGAGCAGCATGAAGCAGAAGTGAGAGCAGACTACGTAGAAAACCCACTGTACAGACCTCCTCACACTGGAAGCTAACTGGGTGAGACCTACTTTATGCAAATAAAATATGGGAAAATGAAGCATTTGTGGTTGGTTTAGTGGCAGAAAGTATGTTTAGTATATAGGAGAGCCTGGGTTCCAGAGGGTTTCACTAACAGTGAGAGGAGAAGAGTTACCACACCAATGGCATGGTCTTTATAAATGATTCAATACAGGATTCCTTAGATAAGTCACAAGGATCATTGTCAACCCAGTGCATGGGCGTTTCTTGCATTTTGCTTGTAAATTTTCCTCTCAGGTTCTTCTGAGCCCCTGTTGCTACTTTTCCTCAGTCTCTCCATGTTCCCTGAATAGCATCCAGGGGCCATAAACCATGGCACACACCAGAGAATACTGAGGCACCCAAGAAAGCTGCTTAACTCCAACCTAGTTCAGATTTTTGAAAGATGACTATATGGTTTATATGAATAAGAAATAAAAATCTAGGATCTGGAAAGACAGATCCTAAGGGCACTTGCAGCTACTGCAAAGATCCCCATTCAGTTCCCAGGACCTGCACGGTGCTTTACCACGATCTGTAACTCCAGCTACAGCAGCCCTGATACCTTCTTGTGACCTCTACTATATATATGTGTATATACACATACATGTGGGTAAAACATACACACACAAAATGAGAATAAATCTTAAAAGGTAGGAGAAATAAAAATTATCAATGGAGGAGAATCTATGCAGACTGAAATTTCTATTTTATCCATATTTTATTTTCAATGTTCATTTTCTTGAGAAAAGTTCTTCTTAGTTTGGCCTTATGTCTGTACAATAATTACTCATAGCTGAATCCCTGCAGTTCAAATTATTTTTTTTAAAGAACAATTACTTGGAAGCATGTTTTATTGAAAAAGAAAATCAGCACACATGAGGAGTTCCCAAGTGCACTCAGGTTAGGGAAGGATTAAGTGTATAATCAGATTATAAGTAATCTTTTACATTATTTACAAGAAAAGTAAACTGAGGAAGTTTCACTGGATTATATTGTGGTCAAATGAAGTATTATTGAAATATTAATTAATAAATATAAACAATATTAACAATATTAAATAATAACATTGTGATAAAAGTCATTTAAACCATTCAAGAGCAGTAGGGCTGGAAAGGCCAGGTAACCTAATAGAAATTATCAGTGAACAAAACTTCACGACTGGAATTACATAGAGAATAGAATCTATTTCTGAGAATTGTTGCTCAGGCAAAGAAGCCAGATAGCATGCAAAAATTTCCTCATGACAAACTAACACTAGTCTGCAAGAAGGCCAGGGCAAGCACACAGTAAGGAGTTCCCAGGGTGCCACTCATGTTAGGGGGAGGATTAAGCAGGCCTGAGGAAAGGGAAAACAAATGTCAATGTTTATAGCTTCTAAAATAAATATTATTCCACATTTTATTCCTCTGACATTATCAGGATAAGTCTAAATTAAGGATTAATAGTAGCCAATGATGCATAGAGTTGAAAAAAGGTTATTTTTCTAGGCTGGGTTCTCTTCAGGATACTGGTAGACTTGGTCTGAAAACTCCCAGATTGAGTGGAGTTGGACTAAATTGGCCTGTTTTGAAGCACTGAAATGGCAGCCTGCAGCAGCTCCTGGGCTCAGGGTTCAGTCTGACAGGTCTGGAGAGGGGAGAGAGAGAGCCGCTGGAAGAAGAAGCACCAGGCCCACACAGGCCTGCCCTGCCCAGTTGTTTATAAGGCTCACTTCTATTCTGTCCTTTGGTCTTCTGCCACAGTGTAAATTCCAGAGCACTAGAGACTCCTTCAAAACCAGTCCAACATCACAGGCTGAACAAAAGCTCCTTTAAGAGACTACACTTTCTGTCTTCATTTCAAAAGTATTCTTCACGTTAACACCACTTAGCCAAAACAGACAAACAGTAACCTTCTTCCCTACAACAAAACAAAACAAACAAACAAACAACCAAAAGGAAACCCAGAACAACAGAAAAAGGAGGTGCAGGGAAAGTTCTTTCAGAGCCAGATACTCAAACACTGAAGGAGTTTATCTTTTATTTTACAAGAGATGGGATCTCAGGTAAGCGGAAGTTGGTGATTGAAGCTGAGAAGCTGAGCTGCCCAGAGGACTTCCAGAAGGAAAAGTAGGTCTTTCTGAAAGCATTTCTTGAGGATCTCAGTTCACATTTGAAACAATGTTAACAATTGATTTAAAAACTCTAAAGTCCTTTCAGCAAACTCTTAAAGCAACATCACATTCACAATAAGGGAAAACCTACACTTTGTTTCTTCCCTTCAGCAGGTATGTCCTTCCCTCCTGTTTGCTTCTGCTCCCAAGGTAGAATTCCCTTCACACCAAAGTCAGCTGGAACATAGTGACTGCTCACCTGAAAATGTATGGGTGGATTCCATGGCTACCACTGTTAGTATCTGAAGAAGGCCTTTCTGGTATGACATGATGGACTGTTACCCCACAGTTTGAAGGTTTCTAAGAGTCAGGTCCTCAATGATAACTTGGATAAAGGGCAGTTTCATGTTACAGTTTTCAAAATGATTCAAGTTATACACTGGGTGAAACACAATTCTAACTATGATCTTAATCCCCAAACTTGAATGGGGATAATAGAAACCTGTAACTTCCTATTAGAGAATTTCTAGTCTTTAATGTCTGTTTCTTGGACCCACAGTTAGTGTAAGAAACCCCACTAAACACAATCTCCCTTCACCGTATCACCATGGAGATAAAAACCATGTGGCCATCTCCATATCATCATGCACTCTGAACTCTTTCCTTTTGTTTCTGGGTTGTGACACCAGAATTTGTTTAAGCATTTTGCTGTGTGGAATACAGTCCACAGTGAGTAAGTGCTCATTGAAAAGTATAGGAAAGACAAGGCAGGTAAACAAACGAAGCGATGTTTTTCTCAGTGTCTCAAACCAGTTAGATTTCCTAATCTGATCGCTGCAGTGCTTAACAAAGCTCTTCAGAGGAACAAAGCAGGGCTGTTAGGTTTCATCTTAAGCCCCAGGGTAGGCTTGTCTCCCTGGAAAACAATTCCAGCCAAGGCTCAACCCAGCCTTTTGAACAAAATCAGGCCAGAGTCCTCCAGAAAGGCATATGAATGGAAGAGCCAAGCCTCTGGCAGGCTTAGGGCAAGGGGCCTGATTATCCAAACAGAATTCCATACTGGTAAAATACAGTTTCTCCAGAATTACAGCAGGAAGCTGCAGAAGTTGGAGGCTAATGATCTTCAGGACTTTTGGACAGATGGCCATTAAGTCGTCAGCATTTATATGAGACTAAAATGTCCTGTGCGTATGGTAGGACACCAGTCAGTGTTCTGATAACAATACACCCATGAACAGGCCTTGATACTTCACTCAGTAACTGACACATACCATTTTCTGATTTGTATTTCAAGAAGATGTCTAATACTTACAACCAAAATATTATGCATTATAACCAATACTCAAGTAAGGGAAACATGCAATATTTTCTGGGTGTCAAAGCCAGTCTCTATTAAGGTACAACTATTCCATCTTTCCAAGTACCAAACGGCATTTGACAGATCTCACATCCCTACAAATGCCCTCATAGTATTACCTCTGGAAGTTAATAGTTTATAATATTTAAATTATAACTGCTTAGTAGAATAACCACTCATATGATTCATTCTCTGCATGGCTTCATAAAGGCAACAATGTCTAACCAAAAAAGCTCATGATGAAGAATGTAAGAGCCCAGAGACCATGGAAATAGAACTGACCACCCAACTTGTCCAACTCTGGTCTCCAGACCATCATTGGGAAAACCCAGGTGTGAATTCTCCATGCAGAGTCTTGGGCTTCTCAAGGTCCACATATCAGAAGTGGAAGTCGGGGGCTTCCCATTCTTAAATCTGCTCATGACTATTGTCTTGCACATGGAACTGAGAACTAGCAAACTAGATAGGCTGAAGGAGGAAAAAACAGAGGGAACGTGAGCAAGACTGAGAGAGAGGGGGAAGAGGAGAGGAAAGAAAAGGTGGGGGAGAGAAAGAAAAGAAAAGAGGAACACTAACAGTCTCCTCCACTCCACTGTTACCTGGATTGGATAATTCATGGCTAGAGAGACAATTCTGTGTCACAGGGTGTTCAGCATCAGACTTAGTCCTTTTATCCACTAGATGCCAGTACCACCCCTGGCCACCAGCTATGACAACCAGAAAGGTTTCAGGCTATCCAATGTCTGTTCTGGAAGAAAATCACCCATGGTGGAAAGCCAGTGGTCTACATTGAGAAAGTCCTTACAACCAGAAGAGAGAGAGGTCAGAAGAGGAAATCCCTGGACCACACATACAGCAAGCATGAGAGGACTGATGGGAGAATCTTGATAATTCCTCTCCCATCTATAGCTCCCTAACAGCAGGTGTCCTACACTGGAAACTGAACTGTACAAAAAAAATCTTCATTTTCAAAATTTGGAATTTTTTCACACAAAATCTGGCACTACTACCTTGCTTTCCTCATGACAACAAATACTCAGAGTTAAGAAGTGGCCACTTACTCCAATAGGGGCCAAACGAGCTGTGCTTCATAGACAGGTGAGCTACCAACTTCTCTAGAGAAGCTAGGAGTGTTGCAACAACCATAGAACCTATTTATACACGGAACTTATTACTTCTTCAGTGTTCCAGCTTGTTATGTGAGACAAACACAAAAAAATACTAACAAAATCTGCAAGCAACCTGGGCACACACACAGCCCCTGGAAAGAGTCCTCAATTTACTGTAATTATATCATCAAGTTTACAGCTGGCAAGGCAGGCAAGTGCCTGCCACACCCAAAGGGTGTGTGCATGGCCGGACAAGTGCATATCCTGTATGTTGCCACCCTCATAAAAAAACTGAGTAATGGTGAATTTCAACATTCACTCTCACATTAAATTTAAGTTGGGCTTTATACAATAGGCCTCTTTACTAGACATCTATTAAAAAGAATATTTGTTCCTGTGATGAAATAGGACCTCTCCACAACTCTTCCCTCCAGATGTGTGGTAGTTCTGCTCCTCAGGATCAACTTCCTGTTGCTACCAACTGGGGGTAATGAGTCAACACCCCTGAGTTTATAGACTTTCTCATCTTCCAAAGGAGCATTTCTTATCCCATCCCAAGAGCCACCGCCCTGGGCCTGGCCAGGCTCAGTCACGATCACAAATGGTCCCTCACAAAGATACAGCAAGGTCATGTTACCCTGCGTGCAGCCTCACGCTCTTGCACGATCCCTACCCACAGGTTTTGGTGTAGATTTCTAAGTGGTCCGTAAGCCTGGGCAGAGGTATGTCCCCATTACCACTTTGCTCTTGGCTGGCAACTGAGTCACAGGTTGAGGACTTCTCCAAATACAGGTGATTTTTTTCCAGCTGAGCTCCCGGCTCTTCCCCAGCTGGACCGTGGATGACAATCTCATGACGTAGGGAGTCATCTGCTCCTCCTAGCTCCTCAGGCACACCCTTGTCTTTGCTCCACTCCCGTAGCTTGATTTTCTTTTACCTTTGCTGTTTATGTCTTTGAGGCAGGTGCTCATGATGTAGCCCTGGCTGGCCTGCAACTACTACATAGAGCAGGCTGGCCGTGGCCTGGGATCGCCCATCGAGCAGGCTGGCCGTGGCCTGGGATCGCCCGCTTGCCTCGGTCTGTGCTGGCATACAGCCACTCAGCTCGGCCTCCACTCGACTTTATCTTTCACATTTACTTTTTTGCGGGGAGGGGTTTAACTTATCTGCTTTCATTTTAAGTTATTCACCATAACTTTTTACCTTGAACTTAATGTTTAACCAAAACCTGTCAGAGCAGGCTGAAATTCCCGGTTTGGCAGCACCAGCAGCCTTAAATACCATTCCTCCACGCGGATGACAGAAACTATACAGCAAATAAGCAACAAGGTGAGGTCCAATATCACCCGAAACTCCTCCTTTAGGAAGAAAAGTGTGAATTCATTTCTGAGGTGTATTACCACTGAAGAAATTTCCAGATTATTCTAACATGAATAGTAGGCCCAGACACAGACGTTTTGGAAACTGTAATTTCCTCTAGAGCAGTGGTTCTCAGCCTTCCTAATGCTTTAATAATACAGTTTCTCACGCTGTGGTGACCCCAACCATAAAATTATCTTCATTGCTACTTCATAGCTGTAATTTTGCTACTATTATGAATCATAATGTAAATATCTATGTTTTCCAATGGTCTTATGTGATCAATGAAACGGTTGTTTAACTTCTACAGGATCACAACCTACAGGTTCAAAACTGCTGTTGTAAAGGAATAAAAAATATTATCATCACAAAACATAGATAAAGAAGTGCTTTTGGAATCTGTTATGGGATTAGTTTTTATTATTATTATTTATATTATCTATTATTATATCATATTTATATGATATATTTAATAATATATTTATATTGATATATTATATAATATATTTATATTGATATATATAATATATATTACATGATATATATAATATATTTATATCAGTTTTATTAGTTATATTATTATTAGTTAAATAGTTAATAATTTAACTAATTGGTTTTACCCTATTTCTATTCACTCACACAGTAGCATTTATTAAGCACATTCTGCATCAAAGTGTTTTAGAGCTAAAGAGAAGAGAGCACAAATGTGGAGGACCAGAATCAGGCGATCACCCCAAAGTCAGCATGGGGACATGTTTTAGTGGGAAACAGGCTACGAAAAACTATATCGAGAAGAATAATCATCTCTGTTATGGTTTGAATGTCAAATGTCCCTCACAGGTTTATGTTTTATGCTTGTCCCCGAGTGGTTGGCACCATCTTGGGAGGCTGTAGAGCTTTGAGCAGGTAGGGCCTGGCTAGCGGATGATCACTACTTTCTGTGAAGACTGCGTCAGGCTACTGGTTCCTGCCGCAGTCTCTCTGAGTCCTGAGCTGCTGTGAGCAGACTCACACTGTTGCTAGGAACCGAGAGCTCCGTGCTGTGCTTTCCTTAGCACACTGTAAATATCTGTGGCTGAAACTCCTTGTGAGGTGAGTAAACGTATCTTTCCTCTTTATCCCACCAAGCCTTCCAGTTGCAGTGATAAAGAAGGAACTAATATGGTCCCTGAAAGACACTTCCTCCTAACCCCTAGAACTTAGGAAGCACACAGGGCAACCGAACTGGTCACAGGCCAAAAGTGTACAGAGCTCTTAGGAATTGGGGAAGGCAAGTGAGTGGATTCCATCCTCCAGCCTCCTCAGAGGAACCCAGCTACTGATGCATAGGGAAGCTCAGTAAGAGCCAGTTTAGACTTGTAACCTGTATGTTCGTAGAAAAATGTTTTTTGTATAATTTTATTTAAAACAGTAAACTGGTTATTTGTTATTACAGCAATAGAAGTGAATACACATAGAAATCCAGATATCTTACTCTTGGCCTGCTTATGCATCTGGTACAAATGAAGAGCCCTTGTTGGAACTGACAGAGATGGCTCCATTCCTCAAGCCATCCATGTTACCTTAGCAGAAACAGCCGCTGACAGTGGAGAAGGTTCTGTCTGTGGGAAGGTCCAGAGGGCTGGTGACAGTATGAGGGCCATTCTCAGGGGTGACTCAGAGCCCCACAGAGGGTAGGGTGGGGAAAGGGTGTGTGTTTAGGGATATAAACAAACCAGCAATGTGCTCAGTCTGGGAAACCCGTTCATTTTTAAATCTCAATCCACAGGGAAGCTTCAGATTTCATAAAGGGAAAAATAAATCAAATAATTGGAGGAAAAAATGCAAAATAAATCCTCTGTCCGTCAGCCAAGCAGAGGCTTCCTTCACCATTTCCTTTTGTTTTGGATCTTGTTTTCAGCTCCAGAGTATTTTAGGCAAATGTCTTAGCCGAGAAGGATTTCCCCCCACTTCGCTTATAAACTAGCTGTAAGTGAACCACCGTTCTGTGAACCATAACATTTGAAAAAGCTTCATGAGGTGACTCAGCCATCTTTGCTGAGGAAGGATGGAAAAGTGGGTCAAGGGGTCACTTCCTGGGGAACAAACAGCACAGAGAAGACCTATTTAGGGGCTTGGACTCCACAACTGCTATTCCTTTGTGCCCTACTGTGACTAAGGCAGGGCAAGGGTAAGGTCGGGTGTCACCTCTACGCCAGTGGCTTCTTCTTGCCTCTTAAAGTATGTACAGATGCTTCCATGTGTCCAGGAATTAGGGTGAGGACAGACAGGCACTCTGGGCCTTATCACCTGGTAGACTACAGACCGTATAGGGGCCTTTCTTTCCCATAGCTTCTGGGTGTTGTTTTCAAATTTAAATTTTAGAATCACGAACTGTCTGTCTGTCTGTGTGTGTGTTTGTTTGTTTGGAGGGCATGCACGTGTATGAGGGTCAGAGGACAGCTTTGTGGAAGCAGTGCTTTACATGTAGATCCTGGGGATAGCATTAAACTTAGGCCAAGAGGCTTGGCTGTAAGACCTTCAGTCCTGGGCCATCTTGAGGGGCCTCTCCTGCACCTTTCCTCACCTATCTCCTTCCCCAGGCTGACCTGCTAAGGTCACTCTTTCCATGTTCCTTTTCTGAGGATGTGAAGTCCACCTTCATGCGTGTATGTATGTGTTCCCATGTGTGTATTTGTGTGTTCCCTCGTGTGTATGGGAGAAGGCAGTACTGGCTGCATAGAGAGAGTTGGCAGCACTCCTTAGCTTCCTGCCGTCTGGGACTGTTGGGGAAGTATCGCTGTTATCTCTTTAGAAGTCAGGTAGGACTGGGCAGTGAACTTGTTTGGCCTGAGCTCTTGAACTTGAGAGATATTTTATTTTATTAGCTTTTAATTTGCTGCTTCAGTCTCATTGCTTGTTATTAATCTACTTAAGTTGCTTTCCTCATGTCACACTAACTTTGTCTGGTCCTATCAATCTAGAAATTCATCCATATCTCTCAGACTTTCCAATTTAGCAGAATATACACTTTTAAGTAGACCCTGATGGTTTTTCTGAATTTTCTTGATATCTTTTATGATGTATCTGGCTTACTTAGGCTATCTATTGCTGTGATAAGATACCATGACCTAAAAGCAAGTTGGAAAGGACAGGGTTTATTTGGTTTATACTTCATGTCAAAGTCCGTCACTGAAGAATTCAGGACAGGCACTCAAACAGGGCAGGAACCTGGAGGCAGGAGCCGATGCAGAGGCCATGGAAGGTGCTGCTTACTGGCTTGCTCCTGGCTTGTTCGGTCTGCTTTCATTTAGAACCTAGAACTCAGGACCACCAGCCCAGGAACGGCAGCACCTACAGTGGGCTGGGCCCTCCCTATCAATCACTAATTAAGGAAATGCTTTACAGATGTGCCTTTGGCCTATGACCTATGGACACATTTTCTTAATTGAAGTTCCCTCCTCTCAGATGCCTTTAAATTGTGTCAGGTTAACATAAAACTATCCAATAAAGTCTCTATATGCAAGCAAGCAAACAAAACAAAAAACTTTATTATGAAATCTTATTTTAAGGTTTATCATAAAAAGTTACAAATTAAAAACTTAAATGTTAAAATAAACTAGATCTAAAGACAGTACAACTCATTCCACCCCTGTCAGAGAAGCCATCAAAACAGAAGGTGAAGAGTGCCACATCAGACTGGATTTTATACTTTCACTAATGAATATATTTTTATATTTCTATGCTCTTAACTGCTGAGCTATCTCTACAGCAATGCTTTCTGTTTTTTCAAATTAACTATATTGAACATTTTTAACTCCAAAATGAGGCCATCATTGATTTTGTTCCATGAAGCATAACCACTATTAATTTTGTCAACTGCTTATTACAAATAAATACCTTTTTGCCTTTAAATGTATGGATAAATTAAGGATAAGCAGGTTAAGTTAGAGTATTAGAAATTTTTATAATTTAATGATGTTCCTAATGAGATGACTGCTGTTGGTATGAACCTAAGCTGAAGCATGTCTACTACACCGTGATGCTCCCTCTAGTTCCCTTCAGAGTCTTGGATCAAATTCTTCCTGTCCTATGTAGCCTCGCTTTCTCCTGAAGAGCCCTGTAGGAAGCCAGAGAGGCTTGGGTAAGAAACAACAGGAAAGCCACAGTAGTCATTTCTGTCTGTCAGTGCACCCGGAGACCAGGACCCATGAAAGCCTTGTTCTGGGTAATGGCCTTCACTGCTTGGAACCTTCTTTTGGTGACTTTGAACATGGATCTCAGGAAAGGGGCAGGAAAATAAGTACAAGCCACTGGGTAGGAGGAAAGAAACAAGTGGCTGGGAAGCAAAATGAGATTCCAAGAGAGTAAAGCCTGCTGCGTATTTAGTGAGGTGCCACGGCTTCACAGACTGCATGCAATCACAAATACTCTCATAGCAGAACTGCTCCATCTGAGAGAGCCATCAAAGTGTGGTGCTGTGAACAAAGGACTCCTCCATTGTTCTGTCAGAGCCAGAAAACATGTGCATTGCTGTTTTTAACAAAATCTCAAACATTTGGTTTTCCCAGGAAAGACTTGGGCTATATGCTGTGGTAGAAGCCTGCTAGCCCAGAGAGGCAGAGAAACCTTCCTCCTCAGCTGACACCCCCAAAGGCAAAGGTCAGCCCTCCTTCATCTCAAAAACCCTTCAAACTTAGTGTCTGTCCCTTCTCCTTCCTGTGCATCTCTATCCATCCTCCTGACTTTCTCTCACTCTCTGTGGTTTTTCCTATGTTCATTCCCTGTCAACTTGCTGCTTGCCCTGCCTCTTGACCTTAATCCTGTTTGCAATAAGCAGAGAGCTCTTGGATTAAAGGTGTATATTGAGGCTAAACCACACCACAACTAGAAACAGGGTTTTCCAGTAAATGACATAGTCTGAGGGTTCACAACAGTGATCAAATATCTTTCAATAGTACATGTTCCTGAAATAGCAGCACTTGTGTAAAAAAATGTACACCCGTCAGCCATAAGGTAACCTCCCCTCCGTCTGTTGTCCAGTGTCTGTGTACTCCTCCCCCTATCAGCCATATTCTGTTCCTTTGTCTTCCATTTGAGTCTCATGGGATTCCCCAAGAGGATGTGATAGTCTTAGGCATCCATTATTGACTAAAAACTGTGAATTCCTTACTTTCTTCAAAGCGTTCATATCACTAACAACAGGGAGAGAATGAACAATAATGTAGCCATTAGCCCACTTTATAACATTCCTTCCTGGTCTCTCCATAGCAGCTCTAATCCCAGAATAAAGAAGATGTAATTCCAGAATAAAAAAAGCTTAAATGATTTTGATGACTCTTAGTAGTTTTTCCATGTTAGTCATGTTTTTACAGAAAACAGTTAATGGTATCCTGAACAGCCACACTCATAATTCTATTGGGCAAATAATACTACAGTGTGAGCCTGATTTTGTGTATTTCCTCAGCCTCTTTTCTTCTTTATTCCTCTCTTCATCGTTCCTTCCCTCTTTCCCTTCCTCTTTCCTTCTATCATTTTACTGTATTTTCCCCTCATATGTCACTCTTGGGATTAATATGTCACATGCTATCATCTAAGGACAGAGATAATAATCACCAGCTATAATTTTATGCAAAAAGTAATCATTTTTTGTTTGGGTTTTGGCTACAGATTCAATTCTTGAAATGTAGCAAACTAAAGTCACCCTCTTTTAATTCCAGCTAGAGAATATTCCCCTGGGAAAACATGGGAAACACGGCACCATGAAAACAGAGCTTTGTTTTTAGGTATCTTTAGGAATTTGCTCATGGTTAGCCCTACCTTCCCTTTGGTTACACGGCCCCACTGGTGTTACAATGTATATCAGTGAAGCACACGACACTTACCTCCTAAGTTCATGCCAGCTTGGAGGCATTTCTGGAGCCTGCAGGCAGGACAGTTCTTTCTACGAATCTTGTCAATAATGCAGTCATTTCTTCCAGCACACAGATAGTTGTGTTGCCCTGATTTAATAATAATAAAAAATTGTTAAAACAACAGCTACCAGGCTAGAATAAAGGACTGACAAATATAATCAGAATAGGATTCTTTCCCCTCACTACTTTGATATGTCTTCTTCTGTACAGTAGAGGCAAAAAGGGTTTCAGGATAACGTGGGGAAGAGGTTGGCAACTTAAGACCAGTTAGACTCTAGCTTACTTATGACAACAGTGTCTTTGTGTCAAGCCTATTCCTATAAAGGGAGAGGAGCCACATTCTCCCGACATTTGATCTTGTTAATAGCTGCATGTGCATGTAGTGTGCATTTCAAATACTATGACTGCATCAATCCAAGCAAAGGCCAGGCTGCACCTTTAAGTTGAAAAGCCAGCTCACCAATGACGCATAATTTTACCACAAAGACTTTCAAATTCATAGTAAGCAATGTTGGTCTTTCATTCTCTGACACTACCTGGGACTAAACACAAATCAAATATGGACACAGCAAGTCTTATAGAGTGGCACCTACTGGCAGAATGTGGAACTGCAGCCTGGTTCTACTCATTGGTGATTTTTTTTTTCTTTCTGAATATCCAGGAGCTACCAGATGCTTCTTGAAGCAATGGGCGTGGTCTAAGGAGCCAGGCTGACAAAATTCTCTACTTGCACTAACTTTCATTAGACCAGGCGGAGAAGGGACAACAGAGAAGGCTGTCAGATATAAAGGATGGCAGAGATAGTTGTGCTGGGGAGAAAACGGAAAGAACAAGTTTCTTCCATGGGTGGGCCATATCAGGAAGCCCTTGAAGCAAAGGTGATTTTTCAATAAAAATGTAAAGATCCTTCAGTGTACCTGTGGGGCCACGCTGGCAGAGCAAAAAGTAAACAGTCTGTAAACTGAGTATTGGTACTGGGCGGGTTTCAGGAGGAATGTGAGCACGAGAGGGAAGGAGGGAGAAACAGCAAAAGGAAATGGAAGTCCAGGGCTAACAGGAGTCTGTTTGGGGGCCTAAGAGGCCATGGAAAGGCTTTGGACATTATTTTCGGTGATAGGCCCTGGGCTTGAGGGCATGAAGCAGGACCACTCTAGTGGATGGGAAACTGACTTCAGCGGAGTAAGGACGACAGCTAGCCACCTGTGCTGCTAGGATGAAGTACTGTATTTAGGGGAAGGGTGAACAGCACTTGGGTCAGTGTGACGGGGTGAAAGGTCAGATCCTACAGGAACTCTGAAGATAGATCTGCTAAGAGTTTTGGTGAGTTGAAGATCCTAGGTTAACCAATAGAACAATCACAATAGGAGGATGGTACAGGCTTGTGGCTTGTGGCTTGTGGCTTGTGGATTGTGGCTTGTGGCTTGTGGCTTGTGGCTTGTGGCTTGTGGGGAATGACTCCAGCACCTGCCATGGCAAGTCAGATGCCTTCAAGGAAGGGTGCTAGCAGTTAGTCATCCAGGCATGGTGTGAGGAATGGGTTATTAACTCAGGCTGCTATTGTAAGTCATGAGACTGGGTGAGATAATACGGTAGGTGAGTACTGACTGCAGAGAGGAGATCTGAGGGCGACTCCTAAACACACTGCACTCTGTAACAGTGAGCAGGTTAGGTTAGAGTCCTTCCCTCAGAACATTACTATCATGTCCCCTTGGTTGATAATTTCTAATTATAATATATATATAAATAAATATAATTTCTAAGTATAATAAATATCCAGCAAGAATAACATTTAATATAATACATCACATAAAACAATTTAACTTGGAGTGTCACTTCTATAACATTATGGTAAACCCTAATAACAATAATAAAATAATAGGACAGGAAAATCTAACAAACAAAAAATTAAATCCTACCATCATAATAACCTAAGAGTCTTTTATGTTTTTGACTGGAGGTTTTTAATGAACATACTTAGTATACAAAGTCTAGACTTTAGGCTGCAACAAACAATTAATATAATAAGGAAGTTTCTTCTTTTAAAATAAAAGCCTCAAACCTATACTACAGTCCTATCTGTAGAAGCCTTAGGACAAGCCTCCCATGCATGGCACTTGTTACTGCTGCTGTTTTCCAAAGGAAACACAAGCTGGAGCCGGTAATGTGGCAAAGCACAGGATCGGAAACACAATTCAGAAAGCCTGGTGGTATTGGTCTTCCTCAAGGCCAGAGGGCTTTCTAAAGAGCAGTGGGCAGTATCATTTGCTGGTGGTCTAATAGCATGTGGAAAGTGTTCTTTGAAAATAATAAACAATTGAACGTTTTGAGTAAAGCACACTCATTTTACTGGGAAGAACTTCCACTGGTAACCGGCATTGTGTGCCTTTTATATCTGATGAGATGGAATGCCCAGCTGCAGGTTTCATCTGTAACTCATGATGAATTAAGTCAACTTTAAACTTGAAAGAAATAATGAAATGTAATTTTAATTTACTAAGGGTTCAGGGGGCACCTATGTGCAAATGCCACATGACTTGTATAAGGCACTGGTCTCACAGGATGTCAACTTCTTTTCATTTCTATAGACTTATAATAAGTGCAAGAAAGCCTCATTGGCATATAAGAGTGAGCAAGGAATGTGTCTACCTCACATGCACGTGTAAGAGTGACCAAGGAGTGTCTCTACCTCACATGCATATGGACGGTTTTCTCTGTTGTTTTTAGAATGAGTGGTTTTCAAAGGCCAGGATGAATATATGATCAGCATCATTTAAAGATACAATATCCTATAACAACTGCAGAATGTTTTCCTTCCCAGGCTATATTTTGCCTGCCACAAACAGGACAGGAGAATTGTAGAAGACTACTGTAGATATCCTCTAATAGATTCCAGACAATTCTCTTATATACTTTTTAGTTGTGCAAACATTAAAGATTTATAACATATAATTACGATTTTAAAAACTGTATATGAGCTTTGCCTGCATCTCTGTCTGTGCACTGCCTCCATCCATGGTGAGTAGGGAGGCCAGAAGGGCACCGCATCCTCTGTAACTGAGTTTACAGTTGTTTGTGAACCATTGTGTGGGAGTTTGGAACAGAATCTTGGCCATTTGGAGAATCAGCTAGTGCTCTTAACTACTGAGCTGTCTCTCCAGCCCCTACATTACAAATCTGAGTTGCACTTACACAAATGTGTGATTTGTGTTTCATCCCTTAGTCCCTGTTACATCCATAAGCACACACACACACACACACACACACACACACACACAGAGAGAGAGAGAGAGAGAGAGAGAGAGAGAGAGACAGAGACAGAGACAGACAGAGACAGAGAGACACAGAGGAGAGCCGGATGTCAGAAAATACTGTTCATTTCCTTTTTAAAGCCTGTGTTTCCCTTGTGTTAAGATAGCAAGCCCAGATGGGAATATATAATTTTCTAGAGAAATACTAACATAGATAGACAATCAGAATCCTGACCATGGAGCAGTGGCCAGGAACGACAGCTAATGGACTCTGCAGCCATTCTGTAGGTCCTGGGGCGCCACTGCAGATTTCTGCTCACAGAATGTCAGGTCCAGAGCCATGCTTCAGAACGATTAATCTTAAGTTTACCTGACAGGTTAGGAGAGTGAAAGTAGGGGCCACTGTTACAGGTTACTATAAAAGTTCAGAGATGCCTATATGGAAAACTAGTAGCTGTATACTAGTAAGCATGTAGAGATATAGGAATAATTTTGGGTTAAAATAAAAGCCAAATAGCTAAGAAAATAAAAAAATAATTTCACATTGAGTTATGTATCAATTGTGAGGATAATTCTACATTTAAGCAATGACATGCCAGCTTTCAGCAGATAAATCTCCTGCAGATACTTATGAATTTTCCAAGAATGGGATGGGTTCAAATATTTAAAGGTGCCTAGGAGTGACCAAATGCAGGAAGACACTGGAGAGAAATTGACTAATAAAAAGAGAACCCTATAGGCAAGGTTTTGAGGTTGACAGCCTCATCACTCCAGCCTTGTGACTCATGTAGTATAAGATGTTTAGAAACAATCAAAGCAAAAAAACAAAAAAACAAAAAAACAAAAAAACAAAACCAAAAACAACAAGCCAAACCAAACCAAACCAAACCAAACCAAACCAAACCAAACCAAACC
>NW_021620042.1:598714-618238 GCF_004785775.1 Grammomys surdaster | reverse complement strand
C
Source organism: Grammomys surdaster (assembly GCF_004785775.1). Taxonomy (NCBI): domain Eukaryota; kingdom Metazoa; phylum Chordata; class Mammalia; order Rodentia; family Muridae; genus Grammomys; species Grammomys surdaster. The sequence goes on along the minus strand of NW_021620042.1, from coordinate 618,237 downwards.
CAAACCAAACCAAACCAAACCAAACCAAACCAAACCAAACCAAACCAAACCAAACCAAACCAGGCTTTTGGATTGTTGAAAGATGGAGATAGAAGGAGAAAGAACTGGAAAGGCAGGAGTATGAGAGGTGGGTAAGAGGCTCCAGACGTGCACATAAAGACGTCAAAGCGCACAGGGCAGTGAGGTGGAAGGCTGCACTGACGAGCAGGTGACTCAGAGGGAATACCATCTGAGGGGAACAGAGCTTGAATCCCACAAAGTTAAGGAGATGCAAAGATTTCTGACTTTCCTTCGAAATCCCAGAGGTTCCTGCCCTATGAAGGAATACCATACCCCACAATTAGAGCAAAATAGATTTCCCAAAAGCAGAAAGCAAATAAAAAAAGCTCTCAAAGTTCAAGGCGATCTGCCATTGATTTAATTCACTAGTAGATTAGAATTCATCATCTCTCAGAGAAATGTAGCAAAACGCAGAATCTTCAGAATAACCAGACTGCAATAACATTGGAAACAAACAAATAGAAAAATATGAGTCAAAGTCGATAGAAAAAAATAAATCAGTAGAAAGTGTTTGATAAATAACCTAAGGGCTGAAATTAGAAGCACCTGGGAGTTACTGTATGTTAAAAAAAAAACAAACCTACATGGATTAAAGAAATGAGCGCTAACAACATTAATAATATCTAAACCATGAAATCAGCTATGAAAAATATCAGCCAAGGCTTAATATTTTATTAAATAAAGCAATCCAAATTTTGCTTTTGTCTTAAATAAATGATAAAATTCTATGTATATCAAAGAGTTGTTGTAAAATAAAGTTAAAATAAAATTATATATGGTTTATCATGAGTTAAAAAAAGAGAAAGAAATGAGAGCTAGTGATGTGGAACCAGTAAGCAATGCAAACAGATAAAGGACCAAAAACAAGACAAAAACAGATGGAAATCTAGAAACTGAAATGTGTAGCACTTCAGAGTTATTGTTTAGAATTATCAAGATACTGGATGTTCAACAAGAATGCATCAATGCAATAAGGTAAATATAACCAAAAGTTGCTCAAACTGAAACACAGACAAAACTAATTTAAAAATAAATGAGGGAAACATCAGTAATATGTAGGATAGTACAAATTATTTAGCATGTGTGCAACTTACAGTCCCAGAACAAGAGAAAGGACAGAGCAGAGAAATATATGTGAAGATGTTCTAATTTAATTTTCTAATGCCAAAAGATAGATAGAAACAAAGTAACTGCAGCATGACATAGCCACATGTCTGAAACACAAATATAAAGATAAAATTCTTAAAAGCAGCTAGATATGGTGGGAAAACTGTATCACACAAGAGAGGCAATGTCCAGTAATAACTGTTTTTGAGCAAAACAACTGGGGCCAGAGGTCCTGGTAACAGAGAGCTGCTGGGAGAGAGGGTTAGTTTTCTTTAGGTGTGGGGTCTGGGAAGTTGAACACACTGCACCAGTGGCCACATACCCAAGGGTGTAGAGCAAGCTTGAAAGCTAATGAGAACATGAAGGTGAGTCATATGATGTGGGTAGCGGGTAGACTGGAAGGAGTGGGAGGAGGGGTGAATGTAATCAAATTACAATGTATGAAATTCTCAAAAATTAATAAAAATATGGATTAAAAACAGTTGAGGCCCAAATGACATTGTGGTGTATCTTTAAAGACTATCAATCTTGAATTTTAAAATTAGTTCTCCAAATCAAGGAGAAATGTAGATTTCCCCCTTTGGATAAACAAGAGCTAAGGTAATTTGTCACTGGCAGGATTGCACTGTGAGAAATAAAAAACAAAGTTCTTCATGTTTAAGAAAACTAATGCCCATTGCAAATTTGGGTATACAGAAAAAACAAGAATTGAAAATAGTAAGTACGGGCTGGAGAGATGGCTCAAAGGTTAAGAGTACTGAGTGCTCTTCCAGAGGTCCTGAGTTCAATTCCCAGCAACATGGTGGCTCACAACCATTAGTACCGGGATCTGATGCCCTCTTCTGGTGTGTCTGAAGACAGCTACAGTGTACTCACATACATAAAATAAATAAATCTTAAAAAAAAGAAAATAGTAAGTACATGGGAAAATTTTTAGGAAAAAAAAAAAAACATGAGACCTTCAAAGTAAACAGATACAAAACACCTGTCAATATAGCCCTACGAATGGGATGGGATATAAAAATTCCACTGCTGTAAGTTTTGAATGTTATATTTGAAATGGTATAGATGAATTCTCAGTAACGTATGGTAACAAAAAGAGTTATATAGTTTATATAGTCTTTAGCAATGGTTCTTAAACTAGGGTATCTATTTTATAAATATCACCAAAGAAGTCATCAGGAATTTATGTTCACTGCCTCTTTCTCAAAGCTCTCAGATGGAGAGTTTGAATCTGTGTTTCATGGAACCAAAAATCTGATGCACATTTAGAAGCAAATCCATATGATATAACACTACAATAACAATAACAAATCTAGTTTAATAGACAGTAGAGGTATAAAAGAGAATACTAAAAAAATCAATTCAAAAAATGACAAAAGGAAAAACAGGTGAATAATTAACAATTAATATGAGAAGCAAAAAACAGGGGACTTCCGGTCTGGGCAGAGCGTAGAGCAGATCTCAGGTGGCAGCTCTGTACTCAACCTCAGAAAACCCAGAGGAAGAGGGCCTCCCAGGAGCTCTAACTCGGGCAGCATCTCAGGTAAGGAGACAGCTACACCCACCCCAAACAGGGGGTAACCGGGACCCACTGGGACCCAGGAATTCACTCCTGGCCCAGAGCATGGGTTCCTTCCGGTCTGGGCCCGAGCACTCAGCAGATTTGGGAAGTCAGTTCTGCACCCTCTCACAGAACCCAGAGGAAGCAGGGGTCCCAGGAGCTCTAACCTGAGCAGTATCCTAGGCAAGGAGGCGGCAACACCTGCCCCAAACAGGGAGTAACTGGGACCCACTGGGACCCAGGAATTCACTCCTGGCCTGGAGCACGGGTTCCTTCCAGTCTCCACCTGAGCACTGAGCAGACCTTGGGCCTCAGCTCTAACCCCAGCAGCAAAACCTATCCCAAACAGTTCTGACACAACCTAGATAATAGGAAAGAAAGGATCCAGAGACAGCAAAGGTAGCACAAAGGAGATCCAGATGGTGAAAGGCAAGCGCAAGAATACAAGCACCAGCAACCCAAGGTACTTACCATCATCAGAACCTAGTTCTCTCACATTAGAAAGTCCTGAACTCCCCATATGACCAGGAAATCAAGAACCAGATCTAAAATCACTTCTAATGATGATGATAGAGGACTTTAAGAAGGACATAAACAACACTCTCAAAGAAATTGAGGAGAACACAGGTAAACAGGTAGAAGCCCTTAAAGAGGAAACACAGAAATCCCTTAAAGAATTACAAGAGAACACAACCAAACAGGTGAAGGAATTGAACAAAACCATCCAGGACATAAAAATGGAAGTAGAAACAATAAAGAAATCACAAAGGGAGACTAGCCTGGAGATAGAAAACCTAAGAAAGAAATCAGGAGTCATAGACACAAGCATCACCAACAGAATACAAGAAATAGAAGAAAGAATCTCAGGTGCAGAAGATACCATAGAAAATATTGACACAACTATCAAGGAAAACACAAAATGCTCAAAGTTCTTAACACAAAACATCCAGGAAATCCAGGACACAATGAGAAGACCAAACCTAAGGATAATAAGTATAGAAGAGAGTGAAGATTCCCAACTTAAAGGGCCAATAAATATCTTCAACAAAATTATAGAAGAAAACTTTCCTAACCTAAGGAATGAGATACCCATAATCATAAAAGAGGCCTACAGAACGACAAATAGACTATATCAAAAAAGAAATACCTCCCGTCACATAATAATCAAAAAACAAAATGCACAAAACAAAGAAAGAATTTTAAAAGCAGTAAGGGAAAAAGGCCAAGTAACATATAAAGGCAGACCTATAAGAATTACACCAGACTTCTCACCAGATACTATAAAAGCCAGAAGATCCTGGACAAATGTCATACAGACCCTAAGAGAACATAAATGCCACCCCAGGCTACTATACCCAGCAAAACTCTCAATTACCATAGACAGAGAAACCAAGATATTCCATGACACAACCAAATTTACACAGTATTTTTCCACAAATCCAGCACTACAAAAGATAATAGCAGGAAAGCTCCAATACAAGGAGGGCAATCATACCCTAGAAAGAGTAAGAAAATAATCCCCTTCCAACAAACCCAAAAGAAGATAACCACACAAACGATGTCTCCACTATTAGCAAAAATGACAGGAAGCAACAACACCCTCTCCTTAATATCCCTTAATATCAATGGACTCAATTCCCCAGTAAAAAGGCATAGGCTAACGGACTGGATACACAAACAGGACCCAGCTTTTTGCTGCATACAGAAAACCCACCTCAGCCACAAAGACAGACACTACCTTAGAGTAAAAGGTTGGAAAACAATTTTCCAAGCAAATGGCCCTAAGAAACAAGCTGGAGTAGCCATTCTAATGGAGTAGCCAATCTAATAAAATCGACTTTCAACTTAAAGCTATCAAAAAGGATAAGGACATTTCATACTTGTCAAAGGAAAAGTCAACCAACATGAACTCTCAATTCTGAATATCAATGCACCAAATGCAAGAGCACCCACTTTCATAAAAAAAAAACCTTATTAAAGCTCAAAGCACACATTGCACCTCACACAATAATATTGGGAGACTTCAACACCCCACTCTCAGCAATGGATAGACCATGGAAACAGAAACTAAATAGAGATACAGTGAAACTAACAGAAGTTATGAACCAAATGGACTTAACAGATATCTATAGAACATTTCACCGTAAAGCAAAAGAATATACCTTTATCTCATCACCTCATGGTACCTTCTCCAAAACAGACCATATAATTGGGCACAAGACAGGCCTCAACAGATACAAAAAAAATTGAAATAATCCCTTGTATCCTATCAGATCACCATGGTCTAAGGCTGGTCTTTAATAACGACAAAGACAATGGAAAGCCCACATTCACATGGAAACTGAACAACACCCTACTCATTGATAATCTGGTCAGGGAAGAAATAAAGAAAGAAATTAAAGACTTTTTAGAATTTAATGAAAATGATGACACATCATACCAAAACCTATGGGATACAATGAAAGCAGTGCTAAGAGGAAAATTCATAGCTCTAAGTGCCTACAAAAAGAAACTGGAGGGAGCATACATTAACAACTTGACAACACATCTGAAAGCCCTAGAACAAAAAGAAGCTAATACACCCAAGAGGAGTGGACGGCAGGAAATAATCAAACTCAGGGCTGAAATCAACCAAATAGAAACAAAAAGAACTATACAAAGAATCAATAAAACCAGGAGCTTGTTCTTTGAGAAAATCAACAAGATAGATAAACCCTTAGCCAGACTAATCAGAGGGCAGAGAGACAGTATTCAAATTAATAAAATCAGAACTGAAAAGGGTGACATAACAACAGAAACTGAAGAAATTCAAAAACTCATCAGATCCTACTACAAAAGCCTATACTCAACAAAATTGGAAAATCTGGATGAAATGGACAATTTTCTAGACAAATACCAGTTACCTATGTTAAATCAGGATCAGTTAAACCATCTAAACAGTCCCATAACCCCAAAAGAAATAGAAGCAGTCATTAAAAGTCTCCCCACAAAAAAAAGTCCCGGACCAGACAGTTTTAGTGCAGAATTCTATCAGACCTTCAAGGAAGACCTAATACCAATTCTCTTCAAACTATTCCACAAAATAGAAACAGAAGGAACACTACCCAATTCATTCTATGAAGCCACAATTACGCTCATACCTAAACCACACAAAGACCCAACAAAGAAAGAGAACTTCAGACCAATCTCCCTTATGAACACTGATGCAAAAATCCTCAATAAAATTCTATCGAACCGAATCCAAGAACATATCAAAACAATTATCCATCATGATCAAGTAGGCTTTATCCCAGGAATGCAGGGTTGGTTCAATATAAGGAAATCCATCAATGTAATCCACTATATAAACAAACTCAAAGAAAAAAAAAACACATGATCATCTCACTAGATGCTGAGAAAGCATTTGACAAAATTCAACACCCCTTTATGATAAAAGTCTTGGAAAGATCAGGAATTCAAGGTCCATACCTAAACATAGTAAAAGCAATATACAGCAAACCAGTAGCCAACATCAAACTAAATGGAGAGAAACTAGAAGCAATCCCACTAAAATCAGGGACTAAACAAGGCTGCCCACATTCCCCCTACCTATGCAATATAGTACTGGAAGTCCTAGCCAGAGCAATTAGGCAACACAAGGAGGTCAAAAGGATACACATTGGAAAGGAAGAAGTCAAAATCTCACTATTTGCAGATGATAAGATAGTATATTTAAGTGACCCCAAAACTTCCACCAGAGAACTCCTAAACCTGATAAACAACTTTAGCAAAGTGGCTGGATATAAAATTAACTCAAGCAAATCAGTAGCCTTCCTCTACTCAAAAGATAAACTGGCTGAGAAAGAAATTATGGAAATGACACCCTTAACAATAGTCACAGGCAATATAAAATACCTTGATGTGAATCTAACCAAGCAAGTAAAGGACCTGTATGACAAGAACCTGTATGACAAGCCCCTGAAGAAAGAAATCGAAGAAGATCTCAGAAGATGGAAAGATCTCCCATGCTCATGGATTGGAAGGATTAATATAGTAAAAATGGCTATTTTGCCAAAAGCCATCTACATATTTAATGCAATACCCATCAAAATTCCCACTCAATTCTTCACAGAGATAGAAAGAGCAATCTTAAAATTCATTTGGAATAACAAAAAACCCAGGATTGCGAAAACTACTCTCAGCAATAAAAGAACTTCTGGAGGAATCACCATTCCCGACTTCAAGCTGTACTACAAAGCAATAGTGATAAAAACTGCATGGTATTGGAACAGAGACAGGCAGGAGGATCAATGGAATCGAATAGAAGACCCAGAAATGAACCCCCATACCTATGGTCACTTGATCTTTGACAAAGGAGCTAAAACCATCCAGTGGAAAAAAGACAGCATTTTCAACAAATGGTGCTGGTCCAACTGGAGGTCAGCATGTAGAAGAATGCAAATTGATCCATACTTATCTCCTTGTACAAAGCTCAATTCCAAGTGGATCAAGGACCTCCACCTAAAACCAGCCACACGGAAACTAATAGAAGAGAAATTGGAGAAAAGCCTCGACCACATGGGCACAGGAGAAAAGTTCCTGGACAGAACACCAATGACTTGTGCTCTAAGACCAAGAATTGACAAATGGGACCTCATAAAACTGCAAAGCTTCTGTAAAGCAAAGGACACAGTCAATAGGACAAAGAGGCAACCAACAGATTGGGAAAAGAGCTTCACCAACCCTACATCTGATAGACAGCTAATATCCAAGGTATACAAAGAACTGAAGAAATTAGACTCTAGACAATCAAAGAACCCTATTAAAAAATGGAGCACAGAGCTGAACAAAGAATTCTCAACTGAAGTAGCTTGAATGGTTGAGAAGCACCTAAAGAAGTGTTCAGCATCCCTAGTCATCAGGGAAATGCAAATGAAAACAACACTGAGATTCCACCTCACACCAGTCAGAATGGCTAAGATCAAAACACAGGTGACAGCAGATGTTGGCGAGGATGTGGAGAAAGAAGAACACTCCTCCATTGTTGGTGGGATTGTAAACTGGTACAACCACTATTGAAAGCAGTTTGGTGGTATCTCAGAAAACTGAACATAGTGTTACCTGAGGACCCAACTATACCACTCCTGGGCATATACCCAAAAGATGTTTCAACATACAACAGGGACACATGCTGCACTATGTTCATAGCAGCCTTATTTATAATAGCCAGAAGTTGGAAAGAACCCAGATGTCCTTCAACAGAAGAATGGATGCAGAAAATGTGGTACTTTTATACAATGGAGTACTACTCAGCTATTAAAAACAGTGAGTTCATGAAATTCTTAGGCAAATGGATAGAGTTGGAAAATATCATCCTGAGTGAGGTGACCCAATCTCAAAAGAATACACATGGTATGCACTCACTGATAAGTGGATATTAGCTCAAAAGCTCACAATACCTAAGACCACATGAAACTCAAGAAGAAGGAAGACCAAAGTGTGGGTGCTTTGGTCCTTTCTAGAAGGAGTATCAAAAATTTCAACCAGAGCTCACAAAATCTAAACCTCCAGCCTGAGAGCATAAAGAGAGGGACTCATGTCTCCACCTGTATAGGTAATTGAGGGTGGCCTTGTCAGACAGCAGTGGAAGTGGAGGGCCTTGGTCCCCAAAAGTTTGGATCCCCTAGTGTTGGGGAATTCGAGAGCAGGGAGATGGGACTGGGAGGATGTTTGGAGCACACCCTCATAAAAATAGGAGGGGGGGGTATGGGATAAGGGGTTTGGGGGAGAATGGGAGAGGAGATAACATTGAAAGGTAAATACGTAAGATATCCAATAAAAAAAGCAGATAAAGGGTCTAAAAAAAGAGAGAGAATTTACTTATTTTAAATTATTTTCAAAAGTTTCTAGGAGATGCTAATTGGCTAAGATATTATTTTAAGCTCTCCACAAAAGAATTTAAGTCTCTGTTTAATATTCTCAAGAGAGATGTAAATCCTAATTTCCCTCAACAATTAATTGACAAAAGAGAAGTAATCTGAAAACGATGACACAATAATGATAAATCACAGTGTGTTTTCCTTTGACATGGAACAGTTAAGAGCATTCAAAGGGATAAATAAACTTTACTGAGAATTAGATAATAAAGTCTGGAATGCTTTCGAAAGAAAAAAAAAAGAGAGAGAAGCAAAAAACAAAGTCAAAGATATAAACCAAACATAAATTCTATTAAATGTAAATGGTCTAAAGTCAAAGATGGTGGACTAGTTTTATAAGCAAGATGAAGTATGTGCTAATGTGTATTTTAAGCACAAAGACATGGAGAGATTACAAATTAAATGTGGAAAAATAAAACACAATACAAACAGTAAACATAAGAAAGCTGATGTGACTACATTAATATCAGACAAGGAAAACTTTAAAAGTTTAAAAGAGTACTGCTAGAAATACAGAATATGATTTCACACTGATCAAACTGGAGTTATAACAACCACAAATACACTATATATATACAATATACACATATACATATTCAAATAAAAACTGAAAGCAAAAAGATATATACATAACTGGAAATATAGAAAACTATCAGTAACCAGGAAAGCAGCTGTGTCTAGATAGCCAGGGCAGGTACATAGGATTTGAACACTATTATTACACACTTTCACTTATCCCCATTTTGGTCACCCAACTGCACAATATACATACTTTATTTTAAGCACATTTAGGAAAATCTGCGATAGCAAAAGGCTGAAGTTATGCAGATAGTATAAACCTATATATAAATGAAACACACACAAAAAGTTAGAGGCTCATGTCATTGAAAATAAGGTAACACATTTATAAATAATTTATGTGTCAAAGAAGAAATTATACTGTAAACAACTAACTGTTCTAAATTCAGTAACAATGGAAAGAAAACATAAACTTGTGGGTCCCAACTAAAGCAGCACTTAGTGACAGTATTTTTAGGTTTATATGCTTATATTAGAAAAGTATAAAATTAAAGATCTAGAGTCTACCTTTAGAATCTATAAGAGAAGAGAAACTGAACCTCAACTAAATAATTCATGAAATAATCAAGGACAAGAAAGAGACAAACAACCTCGTGGAGAGACACATGTCTGGCCATTGCAGAGAGCTGGGAATGGGCTTACTTCCTCTCACTCCGGGCACCACAGAGAACCTTGTGAGAGTATAGATCTGTCTCAGGAAACCTATTCCAGTCACTGCTCAGGTCTAGTGGAGTCCCACCCAAGGGGGGGGGGGGCAGAGAGAGGTAAGAAAGAGCAGGAAACACATAGGGCTGGGGGTTGGGTGGGGGTGGAGTGCGCTCCTTAGTGATGCAGAAGGGAAGGCATGAAAAAACCCTGTTACTGGAAGAGAAGTTCTAGTGGAAGCCCTGAACACTTCAGCTTGCTGATTTTTCTCTTGCCAAATTGATTTTAATGAAGTCAAGAGCTATTTACACAGTAAGCTTTTTATTTTTTTAAACTATTATTAAGAGTAACCGGTATGTAAAATTCACTTGTTCTTTGAGGGAGATCTAAAGATCAGTCGGTTATTTCAATAAATAATATAACTCATGATCCCCAACTAAGTTTAAAATCCTACCAGTCATTCCATCGGTATCAGTACACTAATAAACTGCTAAAGAATACCTACAATTACAAGATAAATAATTTACAAGTTTAGAGAGGAATGCAAATGACCTGTAGTTCTCTAGTAGATACTAATCAGTTCTCATAAAAATGAGGAAATTCTGTTTCTCATAACAGATAGTGTAGAACACATTTTTAAAAACACATTTCTGCAACATGGAGGAAAAAGTCATTTCATATATGTCTGATTTGACTACTCCAAAATGTTCTTTTATAAACTTTTGTACAAAATGTATAGTGTATACTCTGGAAAAATGCAGAGGCTAGAGATGTACAAACAGCACACTGCTTGGGAACCTAATGATGCAAAAATGTTAGAGGAATTAATCCGTGTACAAATAGTGCATTATTAGGTAAATATGTACACACAGCACATGTAACTTGCCGTGGATTTGGTCTAATGCTATTTATATTAGGTTGATTGGGTCCTCCAAATTGCATGAGAGTCTGCATGTCTGCATATAAGATGCCGAGGGGCCTTGTCCCTAGTTCATTTTGATTGGTAAATAAAGTTGCTGATGGCCAATGGCTGGGCAGGGAGACAGAGGTGGGACTTTTAGGATTCCTGGGCAAGGGAGGAGGAAGAACAGAGACGCCATGCTGGGAGAGGAGTAGCTGCCATGCCTGAGAAGTGCAGGACAGAGAGACAGCCAACATGTAAGATCCGGGAAGAGGAGCCCCAGCCTCCTCCTCCCCACCCCCACCCCCCGGACTCCACTGGATCTAGGGCAGCAAAGATAGAATATAGATTTTAGTAAGTAATAACTTAGTAATATTGGTGGTAAGGTGTTAGCTCAAGAAGTGGACCAACCATTGAGCTGTTAAAGGCATATTAAATATAAGGCCGTGTGTGTGTGTGTGTGTGTGTGTGTGTGTGTGTGTGTGTTTGGGTAAGTAGCCTGGAGTGTGCTGCCGCCACTGGGATGATTTGATTAGTAATATTTGGGTTCAGCAACAGTAGCTTGCAGGCTAATACAGTGTACTGTGCAGACACAGACCCATAGAAACGAACGCTCACCCAAGACTCCCAAGCAACTGGCTAACAAATGATGTACAGAAACGAATATGGTTTGGCTCTATTTCTGGTATTCTACTGAACTCGCCTCCACACCATAACCATTCATGAAATGAGCTCTAAGGAAGTATAGAGGCTCATCCTAGCCTTTGGGAGGTAGAGACATAGAGATCTGAAATCCAAGCCTAGTCTTTCTCCTCTATATGGCAAGTCTGAGGTCAGCATAGGCAATACGAAAGTGACTAAGGAAAAAAGGAAGGAAGGAAGGAAGGAAGGAAGGAAGGAAGGAAGGAAGGAAGGAAGGAAGAAAGAAACAAGGGAAGAAGGAAGGAAATGAGTTCTGTGGATTTTCAGTGAAGCCAGAGAGGCAGGAGTATCTTTCTGAGGCTGACTGGTAAGTGAGGCTATTGATTTGGGCCCAACTTTCTCGGTCCCATAGAGACTATATCATTGTCCAGTGAGGCTGGTCAGTCTGTGCTGTCTGCAGTTGTGGTAGGTCTGGGATGAAAAGCAGCTAGTCAAGGTTCCAGAAGGCTTCTGAGGTGTGGACCAATGTAGATGGAGCACCTAGATGTTGGCATCTGGAAGCACCACAAATTCAAAAATTGACTGGAAACCTAGAACTTGAGTGCTCAGAAAAGAAACCAAAGGAAATCAACAAAGCTGAGCTTAAAAAAAAAAATACAAGCATTTTTTTCTGTATTGTTTCAAACTGCAAACTTGTTTTGTTTTTAATTGTATGATAATTTAGGAAGTGCTTAAAAGTAAACATTGTTTCAAAAAGTATAGAAAGCAACAAAATTTGTCTTTGGCTTCTCTCTCTCAATTAAAAAAATGACGAACAACTTTGTGCTATTCTTGATCTGGTGCCAAATGAGAGAGAAAAGAAAACTACTGAGGGACACAGGGTCTTAGAGTAACTTAAGCTGCGGCATGCAGATGCAAGGCCTGGGGAGGAGAGCAGGAAGGGACTGGCTTTGCATCCAAAGCCTGTGGGCTTAGAGCCTGACTCAGCTGCAGGGGAATGGAAAGCCTCAGTCAGAAAGCTTTCTGTTTCAGAGTATTGGTCTCCTAAACAATAAAATGGAATCATCAATGCCAAACTGGTAAATGGCAATATGGGTGCAAACAAAAAGCCATCAACAATCCCGCCTGTGGAGCCTTCTGTGTCACATGTACATCAGTACATGGCAGAGAGGGAAGAGCCTATGTCTGCACTCAGTGTTCTGATCTGTGGAAATCTGAATGATGCCTTACACTCTGAAAAAAGCAAGCCTGAAAGAACACCAGTCTGGCATGTAGGCTTGTACTGGCTTCCGGGGCAAGGAGCAAGCCAGAGACTAGAAGAACAACACCACCTGAGACTGTGGGCCACAGAGAGATGGCTCTCATGTCAGGCCCAGACAGGAAGGGCACCATGCTGAGTGGGGTTGGGGCAGACCATGCCCAAGATAGCCCCTGCCTGACACCATAATGTAAGGTGGGTTATACCACTCCTGAGACCACTCCTCTGATGATCCTAGACACTCAGAGACCCCAGCCACCACTAACAGAGCAAGTAAGTGGTGCAAAAATGGAAGAGAAAGAGAAATAGAAGGATGTGGACACCGTGAAGAGAGGCAGAACTGGAGAATCAGGGGTGGTGAGGAACAGCCTGATGGAGTAGGAGTAGCTGGTGATGCCACCTGGGACTATGGTGGGTCCTGGCCTGTGCTGCCCTTAGGTTCATATCTGGGTCTGCAGCTTTGCAGCAACAGGGGGCTGTTGCCACCAAAAGCCAGATGGACATCCTTGGTCTGGGCTGCTGCCTGGAGACATATTGATGTCTGAGGGTGGTGTAGAAGTAACGTAGGCATCATGGAAGATCTGGTCCTGGGGGCATGAGAGCAGAAAACTAATCCTATCCCAGCCAGCTGCAGTCCTTGGGAGAGCCCTTCTGCCCTCCACTGCTAGAGTTGAGGGTTGAGCTGGATGATATTGTAGCACGAGAAAGCTGGCCCTGCACCATGCACTATGCAGTGGTGTGCACGAGCGAGAGATATCCTGCTCCTCCTCTCACCACCTGCAGCAGGCAGGAGAGCTGGCCCTGGGTCATGAGAGCAGGAGAGCTGGCCCAGCCCCTCACTAGCTGCAGGACTCAGGAGAGTGGGCCCTGCTTCTTGTCTGGGGAGCACAGTAGAGGTGACTGACCTTGGGGGGTGGGTAGGGGCAAGCCAGCCTTGAGGGTTTGAGTCAGGGAGAGAGCTGGCTCTGCCTATTGTCTGCTATGTGGTGCTGTCATCAAGGGAGAGATTCCTGTTGTGGATTTGGTTTATTGCTTATATCATGTTAATTGGATTCCCAAATTACTCGAGAGAATTCACATGTCTGCATGTGAGATGCTGACTGTCCCTGCCCCCCAGCAGGTTCTAATTGGTGAATAAAGTTGGCTGGACAGGGAGACAGAAGTGGGACTTTAGATTTCCCGAGTAAGGGAAACAAAGGAAGGAGGAGGTTTTAGAATTGCCATGGCAGGAAAGCAGAAAGATCAGGCCTGAGAGCTGCAGGAGAGAGAGCAAACAACCACCATGTAAGACAGGGGAGAAAGCATACAACCAGGTAAAAATCAGGGAAGATTCTCTGATTGGGTCTTGGGTAGCAAAGATGAGATAGAGATTTTAGTAAGTAATAATTTAGTAAGGAATATTGGAGCAGAGGTGTTAGCAATGCGGAAGTTTGGAAGTAGCCTAGCCATTGAGCTGCTTAGGGCATATTAAAATTAAAGTTTTGTGTATGTCTTTTATTCGTGAATCTAAAACATTTGGATGAGTAGCCTGACAGGGAGTTTAGAGTCGATTAACCTATTACCACATCAGTTCCCCTCCCCTTCCTTTTGTCCTTGCCACTAGTGGCAGGAGTGAGACTTGGTCCCATCCCACAGCTGCTTTGGCACTCAGGCCACCGAACTACTTTGGCTCTGCACTTTGCTCTCATCTTGAGTTTGATTACTTCACTTTTTAAAAGATAAAGTGAGAAAATTCAAATAACTGTCAGATCTTAATTAAATATAAGTGAGCAGAATACATCTTCAGCCGTGATTCAACTCCAGTCAACAAATGTGTGTGTGTGTGTACTCATATGCATGTGTATGTGTGTATACATGTGCATGCACATGCCCTAGGGATCTAACCCAGGGGCCTCAAGCCATCTAATTAAGTACTCTCCCAGTGAGCCGTATCCCAGCCCAAAGGTTTGCAAGGCAAGGTTGAAGGAGTCAAAATGTAGCCCATCCATTGCCTCCAAGACTTTACATTGTAGGGGGTCAGGGAGCTCGGAGAAGTTGGAATAAGTCATATGAAATTGATCTGATGTTACTTTAAGATATAGCTATACAAGGGGGTGGGGGGAAGAAGCCTTTATGAAGTGAGGACCAGTCAGGAATGGGAGGGGTACAGTGTAAATATTAGTAAAGTACAATGGATAGTGTATATGAAAACGTCATGATGGAATCTGATATGTATATGTTAATTAACAAAAGAAAGAAAGGAAACACCCGAGTCAAGCCCTAGAGAATGATTAGAATTTGAAACATCAAAAGGACAGATATACAGCAACTGGAACAGAGCATTTACTCCAAAAGAGGCAGGGGCATAGTCAATCTGTGGAGACAAGAGGCAGGCAGGCTGCAGCTCTAGGAGAGGCAGGCACTGAGCAGCAATCTGCACGATGAGGTAACTGAAGGGTGATTAGGACCTGTGGAAGTTCTGAGGACAAAGCCCCTTCTGCTATGGGATCTGGAGGGCATCCCAAGGTCCATATATGAAGGCTTGGTCCCCAGCTCAGTGAAGCATCTCTGTCTTCCGCACTGTTTTCTGTCTTTGATTGGTAATAATACCTCATGACTCTTTTCCCTCAGATTTTCTTGGGTCCTGTCATCTCTGTTAGGATTTTCTCCCTGGAGTTCAGGTTCTTTGGGTCAACTTCTGAGTTACAGAGGTGAAGCTTTGATCTGCACACTGACTTCAGAGAAGTTACTTTGTATCTCTATTTGCTGATTTGCTACATGAACTACAGAAGGGCTACCTGATGACTTATCCCAGATCAGACCAGCACTGAGGTCATGTGACCCAGAGGGTGACACACAGAAGGGTTTAGTGAATGGTGCTATAGTTATTGTTACTGTCATCATTCCAGTTATCATCTTTTAAAATTACTCATATTTTAAATTTACTTTTAAAAGTTTTTCATATAACATATTTTGTTCATATGATTTCCCTCTCCCCAGATTTTCCCCTACACCCATTCAACTTCATATTTTTTCTTTCTCATAAAAAAAAAATCAAGAAAGGGGAAAAAGGAAATCCCACCAAATAAACCAAAAAAGCACATAAAAATGAAGAGTATTTTGTGTTGAGCAAATACTCCTGAGTATGGGCTGCCCTGGAATACGGTTGTAGAGCCAGAGCCACCCCTCTGGAGAAAACTGATGTCCCCTTTTCCAACAGATACCATTTGCAAATAGCTTCTTGGTTAGGAGCGGGTGTGTGTACCTCCCCTTGTCTGTGCCGGGGTTTGTCTGACTTGACCTTGTGCAGGTCTGTGTATGACATCATAGTTTCTGTCAATTCATATGTGCTTCAGTCCTGCTGTGTCCTCTCCAATAGTTTCATTCCAGATATTAACATCTAGTATTGTTTACTACCAGGACTATGCTTGGAACCAGACCATCTGTTTCTATACTGCACCATTTCTACCTGAAGCGTTTCTTAAGCTTAAAAACAGCAACAGTCACAACAACAGCTCAGCTGGCCATGATGGCACATGACTTTAATCCCAGCACTTACGAAGCAAAGGCAGATAGATCTTTTTCAGTTCTGTCCTTTCTCAAAAGCAAATAACCAACTTAATTTTTTTTTAACAGACCTTGATACACTAAAAAGCAAACGATCACAAAAGGAGAGCTTCTGAGGTTGAAGTGACTGTAAAGAGTCTGGTTTTCTGTTGGTGTCTGACTGGCTCAAGGGTCTTTACTTCCAGATCCTGGGATCAGGGGCTGAAGTGCTTATTTTACATACCAAAGCAGACCTGGCCTCCAGGTTCTCCCAGCATCCCTCAGTCTCTACCTGACTTACCCTGTCCCCAACCCTGAACTTTCCAGTCTTGGGACTTGGCTGCCCTCCCCCAGAGGTTCTTCCCTAGATAATCCAGACATTTTGGTTCCCTCCCCTCTCTCTTCCCATGGCCACCATTTCCATGGCCCCAGTTCTTGGGACCAGTAAACTCAGCCAAGAGCAGCTTTTCAACAAACTTTCACATAATATAATCTGGCTTGGATTGGTTTACTTCACCATTGGAGAATAACTTATCCCAAGTACAAAACCCTGGAAGAGGGTCGGGGTCAGGGTGTGCCAGGGATGCTAGGAGAAGCTGGAGACCAGGTCTACCCTGTCCTTGTGCTGCTTGCCTCACTGTTCCTCAGTAAGCATGGCATCTAAGTAGGATGGTGTACTTTAATAAGAAAGAACACTCATGTGCTCAGGGAAATTAGACATAAAAAGCCCCGGTGCCAATGTCTGCAGGTACTGACACTTTTTGGAATATTCGTGGAAGGATTCATGGAGTATGGGATACCTGGACTAGATCCTGTGAACAGATACTTAGCCAAACAGAGACAGGTGACTGACACTAGACAAAAGGCCCCAAATTGCATGCATTTGTGAAATTATGCTTTATACATAGAGCTTACTGCAGGAAGGGAAAGCATACTAAACAGTGAGGTTGGTTCTGCAACACCTCAGTGCTGGGACCTCACCGTGAGCCCTGGGGATGGAAACAGCTGTGCCACATCTTGGTTCCTTCTGGCAGGAGGAAACTGCAAGATGGGGTACCTCAAGCCTTTTGCTCATTCTGCTTTGATGAGGAGATTTGAGAAGAATATCTGGCTTGCTTGCCTCAACCCATATTCTTCCCACCGAGGAGAAAATTCTGTCAGAGAGTAGGTCCACAGCCTCCTGTGTTCTGGGGAGGCCTGCCCTGATCCAGTGGGGCCCATGCCTGCATCCTGTTCCCAGGCTCCAGTTGCAGATTTCTTTTGCACTCACCACAAAGCCGGCTCCTTCAACTTCCCCCTAGGAAAAGGCTGATACTTTATCTTCCACAAGCCACTCCTTGGCTTTTCAATCTGCCCAGAGTCTAGGTGGGGAAACAGCACTATTTACAGGTCTCTTGGAGATTGAGACCAACCAACACCATATTCGCTGGGAAAACAGAGGGACAGAGAGTTTTGCTAAGCCTAAGACTTGCTCCAGGGTCCTGCGCTGTGTCATAGTTGTCTGTTGTCCCCTGCTCATGGTCCCTTTATTTTGGTCCTAGCTTCCTAGTTCCCCATATGTGATGTTTATTAAAGGCAAGGGATCCACAGACTTGGGCCACTGTGATAATGTAGATACTAGGTAAGAAACCGCTTCACAGCAGAGCATGTTTTAAACCCCTCCTGTTGTCATTTGGGTTGTCCTTTTAAGAATTAACAAGATTGTCAACTTTCTCCAGCTACCTTGCTTTTCTTTATGTGAGTTTTAATGTTTACTATGTTGTGTGAAATAAGTAGAATTTTCTTTTTATACTTTAAGGCTACAAAGAAGATTCACTAAGAAAGATAGCGATTTACAAGGTGGTTTACTACTTATGATATTATTCAACTAAATGATCTTGTTTAATACTTTGTTATCTATCCAATATCAATAAGTCTGAGGTTGGGCAGATGGTGTTCTTCATTAAGACTTGGGAATCAAGAGCAGAGGCCTGGCCCCAGTGCATTCAAAGGCCTCTGCACTGAGACACTCTTGGGTGGGACGACCTGACCTCATGAGCAACATTTCTTGTTTTCAATACAAGAATTCACGTTCAACATCAGAAAGGCAATGTCACTAAGTCATTTTTAAAATTAACCTTCTGCTTAAATCTCATTTTCATTTTTAAAAGTTCATTTGTTGTCTTGCTTGAGGGTTTTTTTTTTCTCTCCTCAGCTGACAACTGCCCAGCAACAGTAGCCCATGCTTGGAGTCACTATTTTGGGCTACATCACGTGTCACTTACATAACCTTGTTTAACTGCTTTTGAACTGGTTCAAACAACCTGGGAAACAGATTAAGGCGGTCCCGGTCGCAGCAAATCCCGGCCTTGCAGATTTTGGTGTGTGATTTCCCATCCCCCACGCCGAGTCAGACTGTGGTGAGATGGAGTGCAGCAAGAACTGGTTATTCATTCCTAGAGCCAACTAAAACACGGGGTAATTAACGTCCTCTGCTCAGTTAAAACCAGTCTGGCCTGCCCACAATCTGCCAATGGACAATGATCCCCTGCTGCTGAGCTTTCTGAGTGAGCTTTAAAATGCCAGGGGGGAAAGATATCAGAATAGGTTGTCTCTGCCACCTTGAAACAGAATCTCAAAGTTATATGTCAGGATCCTAACTTTAAGTTGAAAGTCAGATTGGATTTATGGTTCAGGAGTTTGTTACCATGAAGAGTAAGCATCAAATCCTGGCATAAACACCCTTTTTAGAGTGAAAGGTGTTAGTTTTTCAGTAAAAATATATGCATTTGTATGTGTGTGTGTGTGTGTGTTTGCTAACTATCTGACTTATATTTTAAACACTTTTTCATAAAAGATAATAAAAGTAAATATATGGCGAAATCAAAATGCTGGAAGATTTTAACCTAAAGAAACACTCGTCAAGACAAACAGTAGTCGAAGTGAATTCCCAACAAGGAAATAATAATAATGATAGCAATAATAGTAATAATGATAATCTATACACAGTGTATTTTTCCCAAGAATATATTACATCCTATCCACATCCCATACTAGGTCTTACATTTTTGGGCTTCATTATACAACATCATCTGTTGTACAGACAAACTATTAAATTACGCAGGACTCTCGGCAGATAGCTAACATTTGTTAAATTTTCATTATGTGGCAGCTGATTTACAAATTATATAATTTAGTCCTTAATTTCAATTGCTGTAAGAGGGAGAGCCGATGAGATCAGAGCAATTGTCTCTATTTTGCCAAATAAGACTCAACCATGTAGCTAGGCTAGCTGTAATCTATGCTCGGAGCTAGGCTAGCTGTAATCCATGCTCGGAGCTAGGCTAG
>NW_021620042.1:549041-598704 GCF_004785775.1 Grammomys surdaster | reverse complement strand
GTAATCCATGCTCGGAGCTAGGCTAGCTGTAATCCATGCTCGGAGCTCTATTACATACAGCATACACTCTTCTTTGGATCTATCCATATTGGAAATATTCTCAATGGGCTGGAGAGATGGCTTAGTGCTGACTGCTCTTACAAAGGTCCTGAGTTCAATTCCCAGCAACCATATGGTGGCTCACAACCATCTGTAATGGGATCTGATGCTCTCTCTATATATATCTTAACCAAAAAAATATCTTCAAGATACTTGGACCAGAAGGGCAAAATGGTACCAAAAGAGAATTGTAATGAAAGGTGTGCCTCATATAGGATACGGACGCACAGAAGCATCATTAAACAGTGTGATGCTGAGGACTCAGGTGCACTGCAGTTCTAGTGACACAATTCAAAGGCTGCTAAACTTACATGCTGCTGAGCATACCAAGCTTTGCCTGACCTGAGAGAACTTCAGTCTCCCAGGCTTTGAAAGACACAGGAGCAGAGCCTTGCAGAAATGGAAATCCCTTTGTGCTGGCTTCTCCACAGTTGGCTTTCAGACATTTTCTTTTGACCAGTCAGCTAACACACTCTTGAAAGCAGAAAGGAGGGCACAGTGAGAGAAAAGACTCTTATTCAGCCACATTGGCTTCAGACAACCTTTGAAAGCTTTTGTTTGTTTGTTTGTTTGCTTTACACATCCTCTTTTGCCTTTTTAGGAATCACCAACGAGCCCCAGATGAGGGGTTGATATTGGTAACAAAAAGACAACTATCTTATAGACATCCACCAGCACTCTAAACGTTTCAGTAAAACAAAACAAACAAAACAAAATGAAACTAAACAAAACCAAAACCCCCCCCTAAAAACAAAAAATCAAAAACCCAAAAAAAACATGAAACCAGTTGTCATGAAGTCCTTTACTAAATTGGGCTGGTTTGGAGTATATGAAGTATGAAATTCAAGAGGCCACATGGTACAAAATGACTCCCTTCTTTCTGTTCCACCCTCCTGGTTCTACACCAAAGCAATCACTATTATCAATTTCATTATATTCTACTAAGACTCCTTTTAAGAAGGCATATGCTTGTAAAACCACAATAAATATGTTTGGTTTGTGAAATGAGGCATTACTAATTTAGTATGTGTTCTTGTTCTTCTACTAATCCAACAAACAATTGCTGGCTGGCTGTCACATGCCAGTTCCTATGATCAACTCTCAGTGGAGAGGTGTGGAGGATCGGGAACCTTGCCTATGAGGCATTGGGAGGCAGGGCAGGATGGTGGCTGCTAAACAGATTATATCCTGGGCAAGAACAGCACCACACTAAACGCTATGGGAACATAGGGAGGAAGGAGCTATCTTTGCCACAGACGTCAGGAAGGGCCACAGAAAGAAAAGAACATTAGATTTGTACCTTGAAGGATGTTTTCTTGGTATAAAGGGAACCAGGAGTTTGCTAATGAGAGACACAATTTACTTTAAACTAAGTCATCATGAAATTAGGGATGGGGAAGCTGAGAATCACAGAAAGGCTGTGAGAACATGCTGTGCTGTGGGGTCCAGAGGTGAGCAAGTGCCACACAGAAGTCACCCAGGTCTACTTCTTGGGTTAAAGGTTCACTTTGACAATTGACTACCACATTCTCCAGGGCGATATTAGAGAGTGTAGTTGAAGTCATCAAAAGGAACTCACCATGAGCTGGTTCGTGTTGCCTTGACTCTACACAGCGGCTCCTAACCCTCCTAACCATGTGACCCTTAACCAGAATGTCATTTTGTTTCTACTTCTTAACTGTAATTTTGCTACTGTTATGAATCATAATATAAATATATGTGTTTTCCTATGGCCTTAGGTGACCCCTGTGAAAGGGTCATTTGATCCCCAAATGGGTCATGACCCACAGGCTGAGAATCACTGCTCGAAACCCATCTTCCTGTATCTTATATGCCTTCATACCCACTTATCATTCAAGTGACCAGAGATGAAGATGTCCTGTACCATTTCTTTCTGGTCCTCTATGCAAATGTTCCTCCTTTTTCTAAATTTACTAACTCCACGGTGTTGACTTCATCCTTGATCCTCCTGTCTCATGCAGCAGATGCTGTAGCTGCTGGAGTGATGGCTGCCTCAGATCTGCCTCCTACCCAGCCTGCTGAAGTCAAGTTCTTAATGTACCAACTATTCCCAATACAAACATGGGTGTTTCTATCCCTGTCTGTGTGAATCCAAAACCTTGTACCTATCAAGAAAAAACTTACAGAAGGTATAATCTATATACACTGGAACCTCAATATGCTTATGCTGACATGTGAAGTTGGCAAACTCTGATGAGACTATGTGCCTCTCTACTACTTTAACCCTAAAGCTGAGACAATCGATTTTCAAAACACAAGAGTTTACTTTGTCTCACAGTTTAAAGGGTTTTAGTCTATAGCTACATGAATTGCTGCTTTGGCTTGTGGGAGGAATACAAGGTGAACAACTGTTCATATCATAGTGTCCAGAAACCAGAGAGGTGCAAAAGAAACTGGGATTTCAAAATTCTCTCAGGAGCCATGCCTGATTTCTACCATCTCCCAACAGCACTGTAACATAGAGACCCCAGGGATACTCCAGATTTAACTATATGAGAGAGGATGAAAGGAAGGAGACTGTGGGAACCTGCCTACTACTCAGTTCTGTAAAACAAGGCAGGCTGGGAAGGAGGACCATGTATAGAAGATGGGCAAGGTGAGGGTCTAGACTAGACATATGTGCTGTAACCATGGAAATAGGAGAAATAAGGCAACGGAAAGTAAGAGGACGCGTATATATTGGGCATAAACTGTGGTGCTCAGGCTTTTAGCCTGGGAAAGCTCTACCCATTATACATAATGTTAGTGTAACTTTGTTGGAGGGGGTGTCACAGTATCCTTCTCTCCTGAATGACGTCTGTGGGACTTTACCTAGCCTTTGGTAATGGCAGGATTCAAGCCCAAACCCAGGTGTGCTCACCCAGGAGCAATACTGGTCTTCACATGAGGAGAGACACCTTTGATCTTACTTCCATGATATAAAATCGCAAATGTGACTATTTGACTAACCTGCTTGAAATAAAGACATTTTCACCTAGAAAAGAACTTAATTCTTCTTTACTTGGGCCAAGAGAGGCCCTAACTTAACTTACAATGCAGTGATGGGCTTGGGGTGAGACACAGAAGGTCTTGACAGTCACAATCAGATATATAAAATTGACTAGCCCATTTAACTTAATATTTTCTCATCTGTAAAGCTAGTATCAATAAACTTATCTCACAAGGGCTTATAAAGATTAAGAGGTATTGTGTATTTAAAATGTCTAGCTCCACATCTGGAGCACAGCAAGTGTTCCAGGAACCCAGCTGTTCTTCGAGCAGCCACAGCCCTGGAGATGGGAAGTCCCTCAGTGCAGGGCAGAGCTCTCCCCCAAGGAAAAGGCTTGCCTCCACTGGGTTTGAGCATTGCTGATGACCTGGGCTGCGTTTAGTCACTAAGCTTTTGTGCCCCCTTCTGTAAGGAGACATGTTGGTTGTCTGTTTCCCTGCGGTGGCATGCAGCCAGGCCTGCCTAATCCTTACCTTGGGTCTTGATTTCAGATTTAGGACGGCCCTCTGAATTCAATCACTTTCCCAGGAATTATGCTTGTAGCTCAGTTTGATTCTGGGAGTGAGGGTTGGTTGACTTTCATTCCCATGTTCTGTGACCAGTCTGAATACCCTAAATCTTACAGGAAAAATTCCTAGCAGCAGCTTGACTTCCCCACAGCCCTTCTTAAGATACGTGTGCTGAAGTTTACATGCTGGCACCTCTTTTTTCCCAAGACCCTCATGAGGTCCTTCCCAACCCAGCAGGAGTTTCTCCTGGGCTGTTTTCTTGTGGTACTGCTGCTAGCACCCCAGGTGCTGGTCTGCTTATGAGTCTGGTTGACCTGTATTTTAGGCCTTTCCAGTGCATCTCTTTATTACTTTCATCTCCAAAGAACTGTTTCCTGTTTTGAAATTATTGTCTCTACTTCTCTCCCAGGCAAAAAATACAAGAGGAAAAACATTAATAGTTTAGTTTATTTGCCATTATGTATTTTTCTACTTGAAAAAGCTAAAGCCTATCATAAACAAGCATGCAAATAACATTGCTGAGTTTTACCATAAAGAATACATGGATTCGCTATGACTGCCTATCAGCACGGTGTTCATTTGTTAAGGGAAAGACTTGTTGTTTAGGGACTTATGTCGGGGGCTAGTAGCTTGGGTGCTTATTCCTGGCTCTGATAGGCTGTCATTTCTTTGCCCCTCCATTTGCCCTGTTTCCTGGTCCCAAACAGCTTCAGGTCTTAGGCTGAAGTTCCTAGGGCCAGAAGAGGCCTGCTTTGGGTTGGATACTTCATGAGATCCTGTTTCTCATCTGTCTCATGGAGCAGGACCCACACCAAGCGAGGTGCAATGTAGAGAGGATTCTCCCCTTGCCTGCCAGGGTCCTTAGACAAAGTCCTAGAGAAGATGAGCTTTGCTTTGCTGGTGAGTGGCCCTCTAGCCCTCATTTTCTCCCCTCTCTGCTGCACTTTTCAGTGATTATTGAACCTCCTTAAACTGTGGCAAGTACAAAACTTAAACAGATTGGTTGTCTGACTGACTTGACACCCCCACTCTTGCCCTCTGCTCTGTCATGTCCACGGACATACCAACCTCCCCTAGACCACAGTATGAGATTGCTCTGGCTTCTTCACCTCAGGATCTTAGTCCTGTTGTCCTAAAATCAGATGAGAGAAACCCAAATATTACAGGAATGAATTAACTATAATTTCTATCCTTAAGCACCAATAAACTATTATTCTGTCAAACATTTTTATATATAAATGTACAGTATTCATCATGTAGTCCTAGTCCAGTGGCAACCTGCTTTCTCTCTCATCTGTAAAATGGAGGGACACAAGGACCTGTGCTGTCTCTGGCCCTCTAATCACTTTGCTTCTGCCCCAAAACAGACAAGCTATTTCAGACAGACATAAAGTCACCAGTGCAATTGCTAGGCAATACAGGTACTAGAGTTGTGCTCTGTGGCCTCTATAAATACTCTCTGTACCCAAAGAACCCCAGCCAACTGCTGGAGAGCCACAGGTACTGCCCTTATCCCAGGAGTGTCTCAGAACTGCAAATCAGCTAAGACAATCCATAAACAGTCGCTGTGGCCTTTGATGAGAAAGACACCCAAAGATAAGACCAATTACTTACTTGAAAATTCTTCCAAGGAACATATTCCGGAAGATAAAAACAAAATGAAGAGGCACAGGATTGTGCATGTACGCACATATCTATTCATGCATATATTTTAAATAGCTCCAACTGCGTTGAAAGCTAAATGTTGACAACAGTACAGGCTCAAAACAGAGCTAGAATTTACGGTCACGAATTCCTGTTAAGATGACACTGTAATGCAGAAGCAGGAGGCTTGCTCCAGGACTGGTTAGGATTCTAAGGAAGCTGCTTGTGGATTTATTTTTACCATGCGATCACGAAACAATAAACACTAGAAGAGGTTTAGCGTTGATATGTTCTAAGGCAGACAAATCAGAGATTATCATACTTGATAGGCTGTGACTCCTCTGGAAGAATATTAAAGAAAGACGGACTGTTTAACACCTCAGATTGAATGATGTAAAAGTGTGACTTATGAAGCAGGACGGAGATAAACAAAAATACCGCTTGTGGGCCCAAAATAGCCCAGTTCCTGAGTTCTGCATTCCAACTGTCAAAACAGGGTGGACGGCAATCATCAGATGCCCACTGTGCATACTAGCGGAACAGATCCGATCATTTTCTGATGAACTTTGTGATAAGTTATTTCTTTACCAGCAAAATGAGCCAATTCAAGGCAGATTAGAATATCTTAAAGGCAGGATTATTGGGAAGATGCTTTCAGGCAGGCAAGTTCACTAGCCCCAAGGAAGGAGGCCAGGGAATTCGCTGTTGAGAGAGGTGGGAGGGAAAGAGAGAGAAAGAGTGCATGAGGGGAGAGAGAAAGAGAGAGAGACAGAGAACGAGAGAGTGAGAGAGAGAGAGAGAGAGAGACAGACAGACAGACAGACAGACAGACAGAGACAGAGGAGAAGAAGAAGAAGAAAAAGAAGAAGAAGAGGAAGAGGAAGAGGAAGAAGAAGAAGAAGAAAAGAAGAAGAAGAAGAATAAGAAGAAGAGGAGGAGGAGGAGGAGGAGGAGGAGAAGGAGGAGGAGGAGGAGGAGGAGGAGAAAAATGTCTGGATTATGTAGGAAGGAGCATCCATACACACACACACACACACACACACACACACACACACACGCAGCCCAGCTCCTGGACTGGAAAGTTCAGTTCAGGGTTGGGGGTAAAGTATCCTAAGGACTGAGGGATGCTGGGAGAACCAGGAGACCAGGTCTGCTTTGATATATAAAATATGCACCCCAGTCCCTTATCCTGGGGTTCAAAACCAAACACCTTGTTTTATCATATATCACAATACTCAACCATAAGTTCGTAGGGTTTATATAAGTGTTTAAGTACTGCATAGTCCAGCCATTATCAGTCAGTAAATTCTTCCTTCCCTTCTGGTGATGCAGGTCAGAGACTTTCCTATCCTTTCCGCATAAGCCTGAGACATTCAGTCTGATTCTATAGAAATCAAAGTTTCATAAACTTCCCTTGACTTGGAAAGAAAGATCTCTCTCTGAAACACCTCTAAAAGTTAAAGGACCTGCTACTATCATAGGCTGAAATATGTGCGCTTTGCTGAATCTGTGCTGCATCAGTTTAGCTAAATTGGTTTTTGTTGTTGTTGTTGTTGTTTTTCGAGACAGGGTTTCTCTGTGTAGACCTGGCTGTCCTGGAACTCACTCTGTAGACCAGGCTAGCCTCGAACTGTCGAACTCAGAAATCCGCCTGCCTCTGCCTTTCAAGTGCTGGGATTAAAGGCGTGCACCACCACTACCCGGCTGATAAGTTTTACCAGAATAGCAAGTACTCTTAAAATGAGTTCTTACTAGAAATTATAATGTCCTTCCTTATATGAAGTCTGGGTGGTTTGCATGTCATTTCTTCTGGTCTGTGACAGAACATCTTTAAACTAGAGATATGGCTTTATATACCCACAAAGCTCCTGGTGCCTGGGACTTGTCTCCCAGAGTTACACCATTGCACCTAAGCATCAGGGAAGAGCTGTCCCGGAGCTGCCTTCAGCTCTGTGGTCCTCTTGCTTAGCATTATGCTCCTCCACAGGCAGAATGCTCTGCCGCTTCTGAACTGCAGCTCCACCTCCAGAGGCCTCTGCCTAACGGAGCAGTGTCTGCCCGTCTGCCACAGAGGCAGGCTGTATTGTCTTCAAACCTTGCCTCTGCAAAGTTATCAGCCATATAAAAGTTGATAGCATCATGTAGCATGGGTGCAGGAGGAAGTTTGGGAGGACAAGACATAGATATCTAAAAGAGATTGGATCCCTTGAAAAGAAAAGACAGTGCGCTTTGGTGATTTTTGGTTGTCTGAAGAAAGAAGAAAAATAGTCTCTCATTTCGTCCACATTTAATATTGAGATCCATTTGTGATGAGACAATAATTTTCTAGTTGTCCACTTCAGCCACCACTCTGTGAGCATCTAGCCGGTGGCCCACACCACACTGACTGTGTACGAAGGTTCTCAGGAAAACTCCTTGCCTCCAAGTTCACAAAACTATGTGTAAACGCCATGACAGGACTGTGCTGTGCCTTTGTATGTACAAAGAGTGCTAAGAAATTACAGAGAAGAAAGTAGGTAGGGATGCGGGGTGGTTAGAGATGGCTGGTCAGAGAGATCTCAGTAAGAGGCTGCCTTTCATCGGGCTGTGAAGGAGAAACTTTATATATATATATATGGAAGGTAGAAGCAGACACTTAGGGTCTGAATGTGAAATGGCTTCTCTGAGTTGAAGTGTTTGAATCTTCTCTCCCCAGTGGCCACCCTGCCTGGGAAGGTGTGACCTTTAGGAGTGGAGCCTTGCCAGAGGAAGTGGGTCATTGAAGGCCAGTCTGGAGTTGTTTTTATAGCCCCCCCCTTACTTCTCACTCTGCTCCTCACTACAGAGGTAAGTGACCAACTGCTGCATGTGCTGTGGCGTGTCTCAATCAAGTCTATATCATCAAAAGAAACCCTTCCTTTTTGCTGCTGGTAAGGAAGGTCTTCGTGCACACACTTGAGGCTCAGCTGTAACTCAGTCAGGAGTCTGTCCCTCACTTTAATATCTGTATTACTCTGAGTGGAATATGCTTATCCTCTGGAAACGAAAGTGCCCCGTTTTCAACAGAGCCTTTTCCATGGATAGGTGCCTTCACATACAATCAACATTTAAGTCAGCACTTGAGAATTTTAAGAAGACATTACATTAGAGATAGTCATTCTCTCTAAAAACACACCAAATTATTTAAATAGAATTCTGATTAAAGTTGAAATAAAAATTTCTCAAATAGGGTGTGCAAGATTCTTAGAATTTTTGCAAATGAGACCCTTGTTACTTGATTCGGTTCTGTTCCATAAAGCCAAATCATGCAGACCCCACACAGCTACAGTCACAGTGGCTGCCTGTGGAATATGGTTCAACTTAGAAGTCTCTTTCTTCTTGAATTTGAAAAAGGTAAAGACAAACCATGTGATGTTTCTTGTAATCTGAATACTTCATAATACTTTGAATTATTGAAGAGAAACTTTTTTTATTAAAGAAAATGAGGTTTTCATTACCTGCTTGTTTTGAAGTTTAGAAAATTTTATAATTTTAGAACTAGAGAAAATCATTTCTAAGCTAGAAGCTTACCCTGGCCTCAGAGCTAATGGAATGAGCTAGCCCTTAAATAAAAGACCAAGGTTCAAAGAGACACATAGCAAGACCCTATCTCAAAACAAATGAATAAGCTCACTACATTATTGCGAAGGAAAACCAGCCGAGAATGGTACTTAGCAGAACAGGTATCAGAAGACTTTAGCTACTACCAGTGACTGTGAAATTGACCCTTGAGGATATTGCTTAATGACACAGTGCCTGCCCAGGAATCCAGAGGCCTTGGTGTCAGTCACCAAAAAGCAGGCCCTCAACACACACAAAAGACTTGCTGGTCAGAGGTCCATCATATAGGCTAGGTGTTTATTATTTTCATTTGTATTCAAGAAAAATTTAAAAAAAATAGAGAAAATTAGAATACTACTACAGTCATGTTCCCAGACTCCACAGCTTGGATTGCATTCTGGTATTTTTATCATATAGTTCTGGGGAAGAACCTAGGTGTTTACAAATGCTAGGAAAAAATGTTCACTGAGACACTCTGTCACTCTTTAAAATTCAATAGGACAGAGTTCAGGTTTTCAAACTGTGGGTGAGGCTGTGCTGGCCACATATGGGTCTGTGATCATTTCATCTTTAGGACAGAAAAGCCCAGGAGCTGCAGCCAGTGAGAAGGGCAGAGCCAGACAGTTGTTGGGAGACTGAGTTCAGGACCTAATGAAGGCACTATGCTATGGGAGGCTGCAGGACCTGGCTCAGGGAACAGGAGCTGCTACAGCTGTCACTTGGAGCCTGTCAATCCCCAGCACACTGGGGTGCAGCCTCACCAGCTGCCAGAACTTCCACAGTTTTGGGAGCGGCTGGCTATCTAGGTTGTATCTGAAATCTCCTTGCTTTTAAATATTGGCAACTCATTTAAGCATATTAAAAAAAATCCAAGCCAAACAAAACATCTCCGCAAGCTGGATTTCAAGCTGGAGAAATCAGATTAAGGGGCTTGAAAGGAAGAGCACAGCTGGGATGGGGCTTCTGCCTTTGGGAGCTGGACAGTGGTAGGGAGCAAGGGGGATACATTTGCTATGATAGAGGAAGTAGAAACACGACCCCACAGGAATGTGCCCTTCTGCTTCTCTAGGACTGGCATTCTTGTTTTGAGCTTAAGAACTCAGAACAGACCCAGAACAGACCCAGGATCTCAGTGTTAGATAACAAAAGTTCATGCAAGGCATGCAAAGGGAAGAGAAGACTACACCGTAGCCATGTCTCTGCTCTGCCCTACCCTGTCCTTGGGATCTGCTTCTATGTGCAGCTGGTGTTTCATGGAGATCAGGAAAAACATTCAGAGCAATTCTCTGTTCTCTGGAAAACCATTCCAGTTCACTAAACTGTAAATGTTTCTAAATGCCCTTGAGGCATTTCCCATGAACCCCTGTGTACCAGTGGTGACTGCTGGGCAAGCTGACAGGAGTCACCCAGGATCTTCCTGATGCTGTGAACAAATATTGTGGAGCAGGCTGAGGTGATGCATTAACCTGCAGCAGCAAGGCTGTGTGTGCGCAGAGATCTGGGTTTGTAACCTCTGAACTAAAGCAGACATGGCCTCTGCCTTCCTTTGATACACCCTGGAAAGAAACTGGACCAGACATGAGAACTTCAAAACAAATCAATTTCCTAGTGTTCCCTCCACTTAAAAGAGGCACAGTTAACCTTCAAGAACCTAGATTTGAGTAAGGTTCAAATTGTTAATATTTTAGACTTTGTGGGAAAAACTTTTTATTAGGGTTCTTCAACTATGCTATTGTAGTATTACAGTCCCACTGATGATGTGTCAATAAGTGAGCATGGCTGAGAGAGAGATGGCTCAGTGGGTAAGACCGCTGGCTACTCTTCCAGAGGACCCAGGTTCGAGTCCCAGAACTCATGGTGGCTCACAGCCATTTGTAACTTCAGTTCCAGGGTATCTGATGCCGTCTTCTGGCCTCTGTGGACCCCAGGCATGTATGTAGAACACACAAATATATGTAAGCAAAATATCAATACACACAAATTAAAAATTTTAAAATAAATAATCATAGCTTTGCTCCAGTGAAAATTAATGTGAATATTCATCTCTAATATAAATATTCATTTCTTTTCTATTCATTTAGTTTCTAGGTCACATAAAAATTACCAGTGGGCTATATATGGCCCTAACTTTCCAGTAATATCCGATCAGTCTCCTGGCTATTAGTTATTCCACTTTTCAATGACCACAGTTCCATCCGGTAACTATCATCTCCATTTTGTCATTGAGAACACTGAAGCTTTGAGATGTCAAGTTAGGCGTCTGTGAACACAGCCAGTAAGCAAGAGCCAAGACCTGAATTTAGAGGGCCCTACTCTCAGGGCTGCGTATGCAGTGTGGCTCTTCAACTTGGCTCTCAGCATCTTCTTGGATCTCAACATACCTGGCTCCCCATGAATCTACTAAATAGGAACCATTGGTCATGGCATGTAGGTATCTGTTTTCTAACAAACATAAACCAGCTCACAAGTGTTTCTGGAGAAAGACTGAGCCCAGCAATGAGCTCAGTTTTGGAAACCAACTATTATCAGATACAGATGGTCCTACTGACAACTCCTTTTGAATGCAGATCAACCTGATATTTTGAAATGTTACTCAGCTGGGGTACATAATAACAGGGAAATTCAAGGGAATCAGGCCCACAAGCAGCTAAGTCCATGTTGATGGCCAGAGTTTTATTACCAATGGCAGATTTGCTGGAAGCCACTGTCCCAGAGCCAAAGTTGAACTAAAACTGGCCACCTGGATGACGACGAGACCAAAATGTGACAATACTGCTAGGAAAGGTAATGTAAATAATGTAAAATACACAAATAATAATTTCAATCCAATTCACCACAAATGTACCAACCTATTTTGTGGCACGGCATTTATTTAATGCCTGTCTGCAGTGGGTTCCCAGAGGTCAGAATTCTTCCTCCAGGCTCTGGGGTACAGCAAAATCTTTGGGGGAAAAGCTTAGTATATGACGCTCTTATGATTCCCTTCATAAGATCTAGCCATGGAATTCTATGAAAGGCAGTCTGCATGGAGAATGTGCTTCTGTCTCTGAACACTGAGATCAAAGAAAGCCCCTGGGACAATGGGGAAACTATCTCTTCAGGTCTAATGCTCCCCATCTGCCACCTTACAATCCAGAGTTTCAAGCTGGAAATGGATGAGCCGTGTCTTCCTAACTTTCACCGTCAATATTTGGAAGTCATATTTGATGGTCACTATTCACAGAACAGAGTGGCTGAGCTACAGTGACCTCAGGCAACCAACAGCATTTCACTTCCTTCCATTTTTTCTTTTGGATGCCCAGGCTGTCTCACAGACACAAATCCATCTTCCTTCCTTCCTTCCTTCCTTCCTTCCTTCCTTCCTTCCTTCCTTCCTTCCTTCCTTCCTTCCTAATGAACCTCTGTTCCTTCTAATGAACCTCTGTAGCCTTCAGCAAGAGCGCTGCATTGATACCTTTGCCACGAGAGGTTATTTGCTGGGAGGTTTACTCAGATAAATAATTGTGTTACCTTGTTTTAATTTTCTAATGTGTTCCATATAACATCAACCTACATGTACAAAAAAAATACCGACCAACACTGGCGCCTCACTTCTTAAGACCCTAAAAGCCCGGCATCTGTCTGGAAGGTTAAAGTCTGTAACCTGCCACTAGGAATAAAACTACCAGAGAGTATCATACTTATCATTATGTCTTTGATACATGGGAATAGAAATATATTTTAGAGATGAGAATACATATAAAATAAGTAAAAATAAATAAAAATATAAATAAAAAATTCCCCCAAACCAAAAATCCCAGAGAGGCAAAACCAAAAGCACACTTTGGGAGTGAGATCCAAAGAGGTGATACATATTAAAAAAACCCAATGTATTACAGTTGAAGGGCTCATCATATAAGCGATCAAAGATTCATAATCACAGGAAACACTAGTATCTAAGAGATCTTAGAGGCTTTAGGACAGATCAACAATTCTGTCACCACCAACAGAATTTTCAAACATTTGCTTAATGGTTTTAATAGTTTTTGTTTGGTTAATATTTTTATGTATCTCTTCCACTTTATGTTCTCATTTAAACTTTGAAAATGATGTATGTTACATGTGAGTCCATCGCATACATTCATGTGTACCACATATATGCCCGGTGCCTGCAGAGTTTATAAGAGAGTGTCTGATCCCCTGGAACGGAATTATGGCAGTGGCGAGCCACTATGTAGATGCTAGAAACCAAGTCCAGCTCCTCTGCAACAGCAGTCAGTGCTTTTAGCTGCTGAGAGCCAGAGAACCATCTCTCCAGTCCCCATTCTCTGTCATATTTCAAATATGTATATTTGTATGTATGTATGTGTATATATATGTATATATGTATATATATGTATCTCTTCCAATATATATATATATGAACAAAATAGTTATATTACTCTCCACTCCAACTAAAGAACTCAATAATTATCAGTCGGTTTCCAGATTGTGTGAAACCATTGCTATAATTTAGTTTTAAAGTATTTCGTTCTTTCAAAAGGATCTCTGCTGCCATGAACAATCATTGTCCCCAGAAGTAGTTGGCCCACTGCTAATATGTTTTTTGTCTCTTTAGCTTGGCCTTTTTGGATATCTCATATACATGGAAGCATAATATTATTTTGCTATTGGTGTTTTCCACTTAGCACAATGCTTTTAATGTCAGTCTGTGTTGTAGCATGTAGTGGTACAATGGTCAATTGTTGAATAATATCCATTATGTGGATAACACACAATACACACACACACACACACACACACAAGTTTACTAGTCGATCAACATTAGGTTGTTTTTATGTTTTTCTTAGATTTTAAATGTTCATATGAACATCAGTACAAACATTTTTTACATAGTATTTTAATTTTTCTTGCATAAATTCTTAACAATAGACATACATATACTTCTTTTAAGAAAGTAAAAAATAATTTGTTTTTAAAGCTTGCTATACCATTTTACATTTATAACAGTAGGGAATGATTTTCCTCAGCCTCAAGAATAATATTGATTGACTTGTAAATTAATTATTTCTATAGCCATGTTAGTGGTATATAATTATAACTCACTAAGGATTTAACTTGAAGTTCTTCACTGATTAGTGATATTGAACATTGAACACTGAATATTGTGACTATCATCTTGTGATACTGAACATGTGTCTACCAGGTATTTATTTATTTCTCCATGTTTCAAAAGGTTGCTTCTTGTGCTATTATTGGGTTAGAGAGTTTTTACATGTTCTGGAACCAAGTTCCCAATCAGCTTCTTGAATACTTTATGAGAATGTGGAGGACTCCTGCAACTACAAGGGTGGCCAATCACTAAAGTAGAAGGCCACAGGCTAAGGAGGGATTGGACCACTTATGATTTTAGAGGCCATGATGCAGTATTTCAATGTGGAGGCAGGTATGCAAGAGTCAAGGAAACACTTTCTCATGGAATCCAAACAGAGGAGCAGCAAGAAAGACCAAGTCACAGACTGTGGGGAAGACTGTGTTTCCCTGGGTCCTTGCCATCATACAGTGAAGAGATGAAATCTGCAATGAGGATGTACAGACAGAATGAGGATGGATGGACAGAGAGGATCTGGTATAAGGTCAAATTTCTGATGTGGTTTTTGTTGAAAATGTGATTATGTCTGTATATTACAGGAGCCTAAAAGAAACGGGCTCCAGGATGACGCTTCACATACACCCCCAGCTGCCTTCTATCTCCTAAGACAACACTGCTAGGAGATAAAGGCTGAAGGCTTTGGGATGTGATCTCTGAGCATCGCTGTCATCTGAGCTGCCCTCCTCTCATTTACCTCAGCTACCCTTGTAAGTCTCAAGACTCCCGGGGTCATGCGTCCTAGAAATATGATATAGTCACACATTTCTCAGGGTTAATTCTTCCTCAATCACGGTACACAGTCTGCACATTCATAGGATAGTCTAATTACTGGTCATAAGTCATGAAATATTAGAAATCAAAAGTGAAATTGAATATGGAAAGTGAAAGAGGAAATGATAGAAGATAAGGCAAATTTCTCAAAACAAACAAGTGAAAGTTTATTTTACTTAATGGGACTAAAAAGAAATGTGACCTTTAATAAATGCTAACTTTAAATAAAAGGTAAAACACTTAATTACATTGTATAGAAGTGCTACATTAGTCTAGTATAGAAAAAGTAGGATGCCTCTGCTTAAAGACCTGTGCAGACTTCTCTGTGTAAAAGGAGTTACTGTGAAGAGCTATGATTCACACACAGCAATGAATCAGCAAGTGTCAGCTTTTTTTATTATTATGGAAGAAAAAACCACTGATATCAAGTACAACTTTCATTCGATTTTTAATCTATGGAATCTCATTCTATATTGCCTTGAAATTAAATGAAAGCTCATTGGGATTCCAACATTATCTTATGAGGAGACATAAATGCAGCCTACAAGAGTCAGAAGACACCATGGAGAATGATGAGTTTCTGTTCTTTGCAATTATGGGAAGCGAAGAAATTATGAACAATTAAAATTCTCAACAGATTTCTTCCTTTAGAAGAGGTTGTGTACTGTGTACTCAAAGTCTGTTGACTTGAAGAGTGAGTGAAAAGCCTACTTGCCTACAATGTGTGTCTGAAAGAAATTTACCTTGGTTATTGAATGCTGTGAGAAAGGAGAGGGAGAAACTCCTAGTTATTCAAAAGCAGCTCTAGTCTTACAACTCCTGGAAATGTCAGGAGATGATAAGAAGGGAGTCAGTGTGCCTCTTGATGCCTTCACTGGCTTATGAATGATGGAAAGCTAGGTGCCTCATGATGCCTTCACAGGTTAACAAATGATAGAATGGCTGGGAGATCCCAGTACAGCACGTTGATGTGTTAGAAATGATGCCATTTAGAAAATTAACAAAACATGAAGGAAAAATGCTTTAAAATACAAGTTACACATTGATCAAGATTTTTCTCTTTCTGCAGAGCACACTTACAGCCTGCTAACTAAAAGGCTTCCAGGGAAGGAGCTGGGGAGGGGGATGCTCTTTATTGATGATGCACTATGCATGTGTTAGCCCCTCACAGGCTAGCATGGTTATCACAGCACTCCAGAGCACACACTGTAGTCCTGGGAATCTCATGAAATACACTGGATGTGGTAAGGTCTATATACATACAGTTGTGTGGGTATACACCAGTGAAAAAATCAGGAAAAATAATTTGGGAAATTGAGTAATGGAACAATACTGTGAACGAGCATTTTAAAAAAAAGATCCACACAGGAAAGAATATTAAGAGGCAGACAGAAGATGAGTAGGAGGAGAAAAGGTGTTCTTCTCGGAGCTCCATGGTTTGAAGTTTCATCTATTTCCTCTGCTCGACACTGTCATATCATTCAGCAACAGAGAGATACATACTAAGCTGAAAATATTCCTATGTCCCGTTCCAATCTCTGTTCATTCTTCCTCCCCTGCCACCAAGGTGAGCCAACATGTCTGCTCCCAAGACCCAAGGTCCACGAGGAGTCACTCTCCTCTCCTTCACTGAGCACAGCCATGGACTGTCAGTGCTGTTTCTACATGTTTCAATTTT
Source organism: Grammomys surdaster (assembly GCF_004785775.1). NCBI lineage: Eukaryota > Metazoa > Chordata > Mammalia > Rodentia > Muridae > Grammomys > Grammomys surdaster. The sequence goes on along the minus strand of NW_021620042.1, from coordinate 582,283 downwards.
CCAAGGACACCAGACTTGGGCTCAGCCACAGACTGCATAGTATACAAATCCATGAATTTCTCACAGGCAGGCTGTCAGCGGATATTTGGTGGCTGATTCAGGTGGAAGGTTATTTGAGAGCAGAAAAACTCAGACTTTATTGATAAGCTCTTATTAAAAACAAGTATAAAGAAGCAAGCAGTGGTGGGACACCTGTGGCCTCAGTGTGGTTAGCTTAAGACAGGAAAAGGTCTGCTGAATGATGGAAGTCCCTAAATAGAAGGCAGCATCAAGGAGGAAGTGGAGGAGATATCTGAATGCAGAGGTAGGAAGTAAGACTAGGAGACTGCTACCCATGAGGAGCAAATGGAGGAGATGACTCAGAGACCTGAGAAAGCCAGGAACCCCAGCACCCGAAATGGAGGGTTACCACTATCAATACTGTGAGAGCTGCAAAGAGCCGCTGAGATTTCAGGGGGTTTGGAAATTCCACTTTCATCTCTTTATGTGGGAGGCTACTGAAAAACAGCCCAGAAGTATGCTATCGGCAAATGAACCCATGGAACATAGAAACAGGTGCTACGGAGATAGGATGTGGACCAGCGAGGTAGACAGTCCTGTTGACTGAGTGCAACATGGGACTCACAGAGAAGGGGAGGGTCAGAACCGGCAAAGGAGGTGGGAAGAATGCAGACAATCTCAAAACAGGCAGGCTACCAGCCTATAGCAAATTAAACGAGAGTAACACCCAGACTCTCAAAATAAGTGAAAACATATGCAAAGATTTTTTAAATAGAAAGAATATCTGTATTATTAGTCAACATAAAATGTTCCACATCTTATGACAAAGCATAATTTTTCCTCTGTCTTCTCCTTCCTCCTCTGAGCCTTCCTATTCCATACAGCTCAAAGCCGACACATTAGTGTGACAAATCTCCTCTCCAGTCATGAACAGTTAGTTAGTCAGCATGGACAGTTAGTTAGTCAGCATGGACAGTTAGTTAGTCAGCATGACACTATACCAACAATGGGAATGAGACTGCCCTATTCTATGGCAGAGCTAGTACTTATATCTCATAGCTGGAGATTATTTATTTATTTTATTTTTTTGGAATTCCAGAGATGGGAAGATGTTTGGACTTGGGAGTACAACAGCTGGGCTCGGAAGCACAGTTCTGCTATTTGTTCTGAAACTCAGCTTTCTGGAAGTAGTCACTTGAATCTCCTCATTAAAACAAAAACCAAACCAAACCAAACCAACCAACCAACCAAACAAACAAAAACCCTAGAGGCTGGAGAGATGGCTCATCATCTTCCAGAGGACCTGAGTTTGGTTACTAGCCCCACTTCGGGCAGCTAACAACTACTTACAGTTGGAGCTCTAATGGATCCTACACTCTCTTCTGGCTTCCATGGGCGTCTGCACACACGTGACACACATTTGCACAGACATAAACAACATTAAAATAATCATTTAAAAGAAAACTGGGAATAGGGCTAGGGTTTAGCTGAGTAGAGCTTTACCCAGGACACATAAAAGTTTGGGTTTCATCCCCAGCATTGCAAAACCAGTGAAAGAAAAAGAAAAAGGAAGTATTCATGCTCACAATGCTTAACTTACAGAACTGTTCTGATGATGACTGTTAGTATTACATGGGCAGAAAACTAATGCACATGCCTCTTAGGAAAGTAACAACTGGAAGATATTCCCAGAGTGATTTCAAGCAACCCATTTCCACTTTACTCAAGAATTTCTGCCTTCTGCAGAGGCAAGACTAAAACCAGGGAATAAGGAGGAACGTATTGCCAGGAACCAAGAACTAAGAAAATACAGCTTCAGCAGGCTAGCCCCGTGAGAGCAGAGCCTTCAGTCTTGTCGGGGTGGAGCAGAGTCACAAAGATGACATGGATGAACCACCAAGTTCCTTTATCTCCCACTGGCTTTCATGCTCAACTCGAATTCAGGAGCCACCTGGCACAGCACCCTAGAGTCCTGTCTCCAGATCTACGTGGTCCTCAGTGGACATCAGCAGACTCTGGGAGTTTGACCATCTGATGAGCATTTTCATGAATGACAGAGAAAACAAGTCTCTAAAATACTGTGTTTATAGAAAAGTTCACATACCTGTGTGCTAGCAAATGGGAGTTCACGTTTGCCAATAAAACTTCATTATAGAGCAACATAAAATCATGTCTCCAAAGATAGATATAAACATATAGATTCTCTCATCTGCACAGTTTTGTTTACAAAGTGCATGCATAATGATGTTATGACTTCTGTAGGAATTTACATTTTTTTGGCTGAAACAGATGCACATGTTCAATTTAGCAATGCCATTCCCATCATCCAATGAATTACAGTTAATTTGTGAATATTATAACGTGACTAATTTTGAAATAATTAGAGTTTTTTTGAAAAGAAAATCTATACTAGTTAACAAGTTTATTCAGTTCCAAATATTGTCACAAAAAACAACTACACATACCCAGCTCCAACAATTCCACTCAGCTAACAAGAGCAAATGTAAGCAAAGAGCAAACATCAGACTCAGCTAGACTACAGTCCCAACCGTCTATTCTCTGCCTTAAACTAAAGCTGAACATCTGAAATTCTGTCATGGAACTCACTGGACTATTTCTCTACTTTTGACAAAACTTTATCACTTACTAATAAAAGGCATAGCCTTACTCAGAAGTCTATTTAAGAACAGATGTTCTTAGATGTCTACAATCTATAACATAAAATATGTTAATAACATTTAGATAAAGTATAAGATTTTATTGTTTCCTAAAGATATATCTAGCTAGAAAACAAGCCATAGTGAAATTCCTTACTGAAGGTTTCATATGGAATTAATGCCATATGTAAGCTTACTTAAAGCTTACATAATACCAGGTATTCTCTTCAGTCCTGAGCCTTTTACTGAACTGAGATAAAATTTATTGTGTAATTTACTATGTCTAGACAAACATACAAATTTCCCAAGTTAAAATCAGAATATCTCTGCTTTTGCCTTTTCTTTAATCTCAGGCAATGTCACTCTTACACTTTCCATTCAACATGAAGCTTAAAAAAATCCTACAGTTACATCCGTAGCTTACATAGTCTACTATAGACAATCCACAATTTATAATGAGATCGTATTTCAGTAAGCCCATTGTAAATGGAAAGTGGTATAACTTGAAACACATTTAATGCACCTAGCCTCCCAAACCTGGTCTGCCCTTAACATTCTCAGAATCTTTTGCCTACACTGGGGCAAAATCATCAACCAAGTCTGTTTTATAACCAAGGGTTGAATAGCTCATGGCATTTATTTACTTTCTGTATCTAGCAAATGTTGGCAACACAGCAGACTGCAGAGAATGGCTGTCCCTGAACAATCATACAGTAAATCGGGAGCTTTAGCCTAGTACTGCTGGCTTTAGCCTGCTACCCCTGGCTGCCTCTGCCTGCAAAGGATTCCAGAGCCCTAGGCCAGTAAAAGGTCCATGTGCAAAATCTCAAGTACTGCTTCTGAATGCAAATGCCTTTATACACCCACAAAGTCAAACCATCAGAGGCCGAGACATCTGAAGTTAGGAATCTTAAATGAGTAAAGGAACATGCACAGATTACCTATTTTATGAAAGATGTGCTACAAAGCTTTCCATAGAGATATGGACGAGCGTGTGCCCACCTTCTCTGAGAAGCACCTGGGAGTACAACCTCTGTGTATTTTGTTTAGGGTAGATGTATCCTGTATATACTGTGGTGTGTGTGTGTACGCTCATGTACATGTGCACACACATTTATGTTGGCTTTCCAGGATGTGACAACCATAGGCCAAGTGTTCTCTTCTACTCCCAACAGGAATGTACAACAGAACTGGCTAACCTACACATATCCTCGCTAGTATTTATCAGTGATTGCTAGTATTTGATGCCAGTATTTATCAATGAATTTTAGAGGAAAAAAGAGAGCATTTTTTGTAGTTTTGATGTTCAAATCTCTAATGATGCTGGATATCTATCTCTTTGTGAGTTCATCACAGGCCTCTTCAGGTGCATGCTGTTCACCTTTGGCTAAATTTTTTGGCTGATATTTTATATTTTAATAATTTTAAACTAACAAAAATGTTTGTGTAAAGCAGAGCTCAGATTTTTTCCTCACTTTGGTTCTTCACTGTTAATAAACTACAAGCTCTTGCCTAACAGCCACTGAATGATGAGACAATGTTATAACACACAGATTTTATTAACTAAGTTCTTGAAGGCATACTGTAACCAGTCTACCACATCCTTTTTCATTTTCTTAATGGCATTTTGATAAACAGAATTTGAAATTTTGATGAACTGTAATCATTCTTGTTAGTAATCTGTTAAACTCCACCTCCACAGTCACCTGGCAATAGCCAGGTATGCTCTTCCCCACAGTTACCTGGCAACAGCCAGGTAGGCCTGCCCACTATAAAAGGGGCTGCTTAGCCCCTCCTCTCTCTCTTGTTCCCCTCAACCCAGCGCCTGCAGGTTGCCATCTCCCCTCCCCCCTTCCCTTCCTCTTCTCTCCATGTGGTCATGGCCGGCCTCTACTCCTCTACTTCTCTCTCTCCTCCCGCTCTCCCTCTCTCTTAATAAACTACCCCTCATGGAACCGTCTGGTCTGCTGTGATCTGTCCAAGCTGTGCGTGAAAACCTTTCAATTCTTACATCCAAATTTTGATACATGTCAAATACAAGGGAACTTTAAAATGTCAGAAGAGGGACTAGACTATGAAAACTTACCCTTTTGAAGCAGCTAACATCAACAGATTAAGCTTGAGTTCAGGCAACCTTGCAAAGGCAGTTGGTCTTTGGCAGGTAAGAAAGAGAAGGGAATGGTCCCACCTTCTGCACAGTGCTACAGAGATGTTGAGAGGGACACAGGAGATTAACGGTAACAGGGAAAGAGACAAGGACTGCCATGAGCATTTTGTCACAGCTCCATGAAACTTGCACTGGGAAAGGGCAATATGCAGGCTAAGAAGCTGTCCTTCTGGCTCTACAAAAAGTAGAGTACAGCAGAAGAGATTGCAGATGCAGATTACAGATGTGGTAGCCATCAGATGCCCTGGGTTTAAAGACACTCTGATTCTCCTGACAAAAGGAATGAGATGTAAAGAAGGAACCTGGTTTTCAAGCATTTGTGATATAACTCCACTGCTCTGACGTTCGATTGTTTTTCCTCATTTGTGATATAACTCCACTGCTCTGACGTTCGATTGGTTTTCCTCTGAACTCTCGCATTAACATATCATTCACACCTGCAGATTATTATACTCTCTCCAGGTGAACAGTTCATGGATTTTTTTTTTTTTGTGGCAAGTTTATACAGCTGTCCAACCACGAGAATAATGATTTGATTTTGAACTGAGAGAATATTGTGCTCTTGTTGGCATGAGAGTGTTTGCTTTGTTGTGAAACAAGTCAGATTTAAATAGTGGTTGGAGTAACCGTACAACTGCACTTCAAAATCAGGCCCACTTTCCTCTTTGGGGAACACTGATAGACCTAAAAAACGAGTCAGCCACTAGATTCTGTGAGTCAAGCTCTCTTCTTCTGTTCCTCTATCTTGCTAACACATCCCTTCCTTTCCAAGTTATGATAACAAAAACCCTATTTCTCTCTTTGTGAATAACGTCTCCCTTGGCAGACAGCAAGGCAAGCTGGAACACTAAGGCAGTCCCTCAGTGTTTCCAAGACCCAGCAGGGCAGCCCTGCCATCCCCTGACCCCAGAGTCCCCTGAAGACTTTGGAGTTATATTGTCGAACAGAGAAGCAATGAACATAGAGGTAACACCCGCAAGGAATTCATATCTTTACACATAGAATTCAATATCTGTTAAATGTTTTCACATAGAAATATAATTGAAATTCTTGGCATTACTTATATCCACAAACTCAAAAGTTAAAAACTGTTAGAATTTATAGAGCAAAAAATTTCTGCTTGGGGAAAGTGCTCACCATGATGTCCGTGCAGTTTTATGAACATCTTAGTCCAGTTGAATTTATGTACCATGGCATTCCGGTGATTTTATAAGCTGGAGTAATGCCCAAAGATATGGGAGGTTTTGGTCACTTATTTTTTTTATGGTTGAAAAGAAAGGTTTTTTTTGTTTTCCATTTTTCCATTAATTAATTAATTTATTCACTTTGCATCCTGATTCCAGCTCCCTTCTCCTTCCAGCTCCCCTCACACAGGTCCTCTCCCCTCCCCCATCCCTTCTCTTCTGAGAAGGGGGAGGCCAGCCATTGGTACCAACCCACCCTGGCACATCAAGTCACTGCAGGACTAGGCACATCCTCTCCTGCTAAGACCAGACAAGGTGGGCCAGTTAGGGGAACAGGATCCGTAGGCAGACAACAGAAGAGTCAGAGACAACCCTGGCTCCAGTTGTTGGGGGACCTGCATGAAGACCAAGCTGCACATTGATCATTTTTTATAGTGAAGTCAAAATGATTTACATTTAAAAATGAAGTTACAGATTAAACCACATGGTATGAAAAGAAACAGTCAGCAGTAGTCGAAGGATAGCCTTGTGGACACCTTTGTCAAGAAGGAAGTAAAATTATTTCTTAATCAATTTCCAAAACTTTTAGTGTCATTCATTTAAATAGCCTTATATCAACATGATACTAGCTTAAGTTCCAGCCTGACAATTTATCCTGTATTTATACACAACTATACCAGGAAGAATTTTGAAACCTCCCGAGGCTCCCAAGTAAGACATTGCGATCACTTCTCTGCCAGTCCTGAGCTAAAACCAGTGCTATCCTGACTCATCACGTGTTCTACTACTATTTTTTTTATCTAATATTAGCAACTCTATTTGCAAACACGTGCGTTCTCCAGCATCCTGTCTCCGCATCCACAGCCTCAGCTGCAGCAGGAGACCACAGGTGGAAATGACACTCACTCATCTTTGCTATTTGTTTCCCAAAGTGTAAAAACAGGTTTTTCCTCAGTAGAATTTTACTACTGGATAGATCTGGTGAGTCAAAATGACTTTTACGTCTTAAATAAGCCACCTGTAAGAATGTGAGAAATTTGAGTAAATCAACCATCAACCAAAAATATCCCAGGAACAACAACAACAACATGTCATTTTGCCAGACAAAGGAAAGGTCAGGAAAACGCACTAGAAATGGATTTGAAGTAAGGATCAAAAAGAGAAGAGTGATTTAAAAATAGTGCTGGAGATAAACTGTGCAAAAAGACTGCCGTTAAGTGCTGAGTTACAGTGCACTGCTGGAACCCCATTCAGCAGATCACAAGTTCCCATTTTCTCCCACTGTTAACATTTAAATCACTATATTCTCTAAGATCCGATACAGGACAGACACTGAAGCAAGTAGCTAACACCTGTACATGATGTCGAGGTTATCCGGTATCCGGGTTGGTGATTCTTGCTGATTTTATTCTCTTGTGAGTGAAGAGCTAGGTACCATGTTTTTGTAGAAATAGACACTGAATAAGTCAGAGTCGCTGTTTCTCTCTATGCAGTGGGAAGAAGTACAGAAGTGACAGAGCTTGTTAACATTAGTGATGAGGCTAGCCCAGGCAGGAGCCATGGGGCACAGGGCTCAGGAGAACCTGTCCAAGGTGGATATGTCTAATCTGACTCCCTAATCAAGTAGGATAAGGCACTGGTCACACGGAGGGATCTAGGTGGGACAGTCAGTCAGTCAGTCAGATGGATGACAGTGGATGGTACTTCTGCAAGCTCAGTACAGCTGGGGAACAGATCCTAAAGTGTATATGTAGATGCTAGTGAAGTGAGGAAGGGAGGCAGGTTCCAGAAAGAATAAAACAAAACCTTGCAAAAGCATAGCCAGGCTTGGGTGGGGCCTCCTGCCTTCCTGATACTTGGTCTGTCCACCTATCTCAGTGTTCAGTTCTCCAGGGTAACAGGGATAGGGGTGGAATCCGTGGTGAAGTGCTCACCTAGACAGGGATGGGGTAGAATTTGTGGTGAAGTGCTCACCTAGACAGGGATAGGGGTAGAATCTGTGGTGAAGTGCTCACTTAGTACACACAAGGCTATGCCTGACCTCCAGCATCACACACAAATAAACAAATGTCACACACATATATGTGACATTTATATATATTACATATATAATTATATATTTATATATAAATCATATGCTATATATGTAATGTATATATAATAGTTTCTATGTAAACTATATAGTCTTATAATACATGTAAAATTCATATATAAATATATATTATATATCATATTAATATATGAATATAATTATATATACACATACACACATGCATATATATATACATATACATATATATATATGTATATGTATATGTATATATATATGCCCACAAGCAGGAAAACTGGAGACATGTGAACGAAAATTCATTTACTGACTTTGTGTGTTTTCCAAATTCTCTGTAATAAACTTATACAACTAGTTCTGAAAACAGAATAAATAAAAGCATATATATTATAATATATAAAATGGGCCTTTCAATTCAGCCTAGGGGTTCAGACTGGCAGGATAAGTTTGGTCACTGGGTTCTCTCACCTCTTGGATGCTTCCCACTCTTAGGAACTTTCTTGCTGCCTGGGGCATCTCGCTGCCTCTGCCTTAGACTAGCTGAGATTGATCACAGGTCATGGCAGGAGTCCCTCTGTAGTCTCTGGGTTCCTAATAGAAGGGAGAGCCACTGTCCCACAAAGATTCAGAGGCCAGCCACAGGATGCTATCTAGTCTACTGAGGCCTATAAACATGTTGGGAAGGTCTTCACTGTTGCTAAGCAGTCATGCTGGAAGCTGCAGAGGCTCACAATCTCCTAAATATATTTTTAAAGATTATTATTATTATTATTATTATTATTATTATTATTATTTGTATGAATACACTGTTGCTCTCTTCAGACACACCAGAAGAGGGCATTGAATCCCATTATAGATGGTTGTGAGCCACCATATGGTTTCTGGGAATTCAACTCAGGACCTCTGGGAGAGCAGTCAGTGCCCTTAACTGCTGAGTCATCTCTCCAGCCCGATTTTATTTTATTTTTAAGCGTGTGTATTTGTGGGCTTCTGTGTGTGGGTATGTGCTCATGAGTGCAGGTGCCCATGGAGGTTAGAGGGCATCTGACCCTCTGGGACTGAAGTTACAATGGTTGTGAGCCACCATGTGGGTGCTAGGAATCCAGCCTGTGTCCTCTGGAAAAGCTTCCAGTGGTCCTAACCACAGGGTTATCTCTCCAGCCCTCTTGAAAGCTTTCATGTTTGTTTGTTTTGTTTTGTTTTTGGTATATTGGTAAGATGAAGAAAATACCACATGCAAATGTGCTGTGAGACACTCCCAGTGTTTCAAAGAATGGAGATTCCCACCTTTCAAAGTTCTTATGGGCAAATTTTCTACTTTTCTCACTCCATAATCAAACTTTAGAGGCTGCAGAGCAGAAGCCACGCACAGGCCTATTGCTGTCACCTTGCTCCAGGACTATTTGGATGGGCCTGGTGTGGCAGGGAAGCATGGCATAGGTGGGCTGTGAGGCAAGGAGTTCAAATGTCCTGGCAGCCACATTACAAAGTAGAAGTAAGCAGGCGAGTTTAATTGCAGAAGTAGCTTATACTTAATGTAGCCAAAACATCCATTTGTCATGTGTTTGGTATAAAGTGATTAAAGATATTTTTCATCTATTCATAAAAAACTCTAAAATATAGTGTATTTCATGCTTAAATTGCATCTCAAGATTAGCCACATTTCAAGGATCCTGAAGCCATCTCTGGCTGTTCTTCATTCTTCTGCCATTCTTCGTGGTACACACTGGATACAGATTGAATATTTTTACCAAATACACCCTAAAGAAGCCAGAAGACATATGTTTCTTAGGAAGAAACAGCTATCTCAGATTAGGGGTGGGTCCCACTACTGGGAGACATGAAACTCTCACTTGCTCCAGAAATCTTAGTATGAAACTCATAAAGTATAATAAATATAAAAAGTTGTATGTGTGTTTACACACACACACACACACACACACACACACACACACACAGAGAGAGACACTCAGTGGACCTTTCCCACAGAGTTGACAGCCTAGTAGACAGAAACCTTCACAGAGGCTCTGTGTCTGTGTGTGTGTGTGTGTGTGATTTTTGTTTCCATGGGCCTTAAAGTTTACCAACAAGGAAAACATTACAGCATGGAATTTTGTTTTACCTAAAGGATGGGTATTTCTCAATCCCCTAGGCCCACAATTTACAACTATTCTAACCCCAGCTCCACGGGATCCCACTCCTTCCAGCCTCCACAAACACGTGCATTCACTTGCAGAGTGTCTTCCTTCCTCCTTCCCTCTCTCTCTGCATCCCACTCTCTGTCTCTTACACATGTATATACATACTTACAAAGTAAAACGAAAACAAAAACACCACAAAAAAAACCAAAAAACAAAAAATACCCAAACCAAACCAAACCAAACCAAACCAAACCAAACCAAACCAAACCAAACCAAACCAAACCAAACCAGAACAAAAAAACAAAACCCCCCAAACCCAAAAAGGATCTTTAAAATGTGTTTGCACAATGTAGACTGGCTGTAATTTAACATCTGTAACCAAGGGGCACCATCTTTTCCCACTGTTCACAAACATACTCAGGCTTGTGCCACTTTGTCAGCTTTCAGCAGTGACTTTCAGCTGCAGATTGAGCCTTAGCTCTGTCACTGTTAGCTGTAAAGCCTAATCTATGTCATTTGCCTGTGTGCATGGGTGGTACGAATACACATGTCATGAATCCCATGTCATGACTGCATGTAGAGAACTGGATGTAACGGGTCATGGCATGTTTCTTCCCAGGCATGAGCTCGTGAGTTCACACCTGTGTCAGACAGGCTGCTATTGCACCTCACTACTAAGGTCGTAGTCTACCGTGTCTGGACAGCTTTCCTGAGCTCGGCACAAAATGGAGGACTCCCTTTTCTTAGTGGGGACTCCTCTTCTCTGCTTGATATGGGGAGCCAGATTCCAGTCTCCTCCCTGTGGAATGCCACATAATCCTCCACAGAGTTACAAATTCAATTTCCTGGAATGCTACTCCATGCAAATGAGATATTCCCAGAACTTGAAACCTTAGCCAATGAAAGCTCACCCTAAGAAGAACCCCTCCCACATTCCAGGGTTCATGTATACAGCCCACAATTTACCCCAAATAAAGTGTATGTGCATGAGCTGTTTTATAAACACTGAAATCTTCAGAGAAACCTCCCTACCCCTTTAACTCCTCTACTTCCAACCCTTCTAACCCCCACCTCCACCATCCCACACCCCTGACGCGCCCACACCTCCCCAATCTGCCATTCACCTTAGGACTGGGATCCTGCTGACCCACCTCTCCAGACTTCGAGTCATCCTTTCCCATCCTGTGTGCACCAGGGCACGGACATCCCAAGGGAAGAAGTGGACAAGCAAGCACAGGGTGCCAGGGGAGCCTAGCTACTGAAGACTTGGCCTGGGAGAGGTAATATTACTGTCAGGTCACTAGAACTTACTGGAAGAGCAGGGACTCTATACATTTCAGTCTCCTTTCTGTTGTTGTGACAAACATCCTAACCCAGGGTTTGCTCAGTTTACAGTTCCAGCTGCAGTCTGTCAACTCAGGAAAGCCAAAGCGGGAGGAACATTAGCAGTTAGTTGCTTGGTACCCTCGGTCAAGAACCAAGAGAGAATCAACACACTCTTGCCAGTTTCCTTGTTACTCAGCTAGCTTTCTCTGTTCTTGTGGAGGCTAGGACTCAGCCCATGCAATGGTTCTGCCCACACTGGGCGTGTCTTCCCACATTAATTAACAGTGAAGACAATCTTTCAGAGACATGCCCACAGGCCAACATAATTTAGCTAATTCTCAGTATGACTCTCTTCCCAGGTGATTCTAGGTTCCAGTAAGTTGACACTCAAGCTAAGCAGCACCAAACGTACGTGTGTTTATTCTCTGTGTATGTGTGTCAGTGTGCAAGGTCATCACCAGGTGTTCTTCGATTGCACTCTTAACTTTGAGTTGGGGTCTCTCGCTGTATGCAGAACTCACTGATTTGGATAGACTCTTTGGCCAGCAAGGCCCAAGGATTGTATTGCTTCTGCCCTACACTCAGTATTGGGTTTATGAATGAGTGCCACCAACCTGAACCAGCCCTTTAATGTGGGGATCAGCTCTGGTCCTTATGCTTGAATTACATATCTTCCACTGATTAAGCCCTCTCCTTAGCTCTGCCTCATTTTCAAAATCAATGATTGCATTTTTTTCTCTTGAAAAGAAAAAAATTTAAATTACTTCCTTTTAGGGGCTCATTAGGAGAATTTTGGTAAAATTTTGTTTCAAGTTATAATTTGAATTACTCCTTTTAGAAAAATAATAGTGTAGGACTTTTGAACTGTGCCCACACCTAATATCATGTGGTGAATCTCATCTACAGAACAGTATTAGAGCCTTTACTGTCATCCATCACTGTATTTGATAACAAAAGAGAGCTATTTGAACAACTGGAAAAGCTGCTGGCTCCAGGTCTACAATTCTACTTCATTCTTTCTCTTCACCAGGGTTCAGATCTACCCCTTAGTGGTTTCAAATATACCTTTTATATTTAGTGTTTGTGGGGCAGGGCTGGGCGGAATTAGGCTCTAACATACAAAACTATTGTTCCATAACATATTTATAAAGCATCCCACTGCATAGCCATGTAGAAAGGTTTGCAGAGCATGCACGAGGTCCAGCTTGACAGAGCCACAGCACTGAGAGCTGGTTATTTACTCAGTGTCTCTACACGCCAAGTACTTAAGATGCAAAATCTTCAAGCTCCCAAACATCATGAGAACCAAGTATTACTTTTAGATTTAGCAGTCAAGGAGATGTCTGGTACTATGCCCAGGGCCTAATGTATATACTCTTGTATGTGATACATGAGTCAGTCAGGTATTACATAGTGACATAAAGTAAGAAGGAATTATATGCACAAAGAGCTGCTCAAGGCCCCAGCTATAGATCCTTCACCATATATATATATATATATATATATATATATATATATATATATATGGAGAAATTGTTCATTATTTTAGTTCCCATCCTCCTTAGAAACTAAGATACTGGAGACGATGGGATGGGGAGATTTGACTGCATCAAAATGCATTGTATGCACATGTGAGATTTCCAGCTAATAAAACATGAGAATAGTGCCAAACCTTTACTTAAAGAGCACAGCTGGCAGGGGGAGGGTACAATGTCCACTGCAAGCTTGGCTCCTGGATGTATTTAATAACTATTAACTATGATAAATACTATGAATGATGACATCAGAATTTCAGCATGGCCTCCTGAGGTTATGATTTTGATTACAATGGGGTAAATTCAAACGGAAGATGAGATACTATCATTAGTCTCAATTACAATTAAAATGAAGTAAATGCAGTTGTCAAACATTAAGCTTTAACAAACTGAGTCTAGAAATAGTGTTTTAAAAGGAAATTTTGTAAGAGAAATACAATTGTCTATTTTACATATGAGAAGATTATTTTATTGTGTGATCTTAAAAGAATCTTATGCATATTAGAGCATATTCATTCTATAGTTTGAGCAACACAGGGCAAGTTACCACGTGGGGCTCCTTTCCTTTGGATTTTTAAGTAGCTATTCGCCCAGTGACTAGTGACTATGTGTAATATATTCTAGAAAGAACAGAGTTGATGCCTCCTTATCAGATGAAAGAAAGGAGAAGCTTCCTGTGAGCCTACACTAGGTGATGTGTCCTTGAGGAGACTGTGTTCTGTAAGCTGCGGCAGGCCTTCCTCTCTGGAACACACCTCCCTGCATAATGACATTTCCATTTTTCTCAAGGTAACAGGAAAGTCCAGGTCACATAAAGACTTGGAAGAACACTGTCCAAAGTGTGATTACTGACGGAATGAGTACTTGTGAGCTTATTATTACTCAAAACGACTATTAATGTTTTAGTTTAAAACCTTAAATGTAGGTTAATAACCTCAAAGTTACTTTAGAGTATTGGAGAGGTGGCTCAGACAGTAAAATTTCTAGCTGTGTAAGCATGATGTCTCAGGTTAGATCCTGTAGCCCACAAACCCACATACGAAGCCAGATTCTGTGTTATGTATCTATAATCCCAGCACTCCTACAGTGAGATGCCAGGCAGAGGCAAGAGAATCACTCTGAAGCTCATGAGCCAGTTAGCATGGAGTACTGTGTGCTGACAGAAACAAGAGAGGCGCTGCATGAACAAAGATGAAGGCAAGAAACTATATCCGAAGCTTTCGTGTGTGCGCGTGTGCACAGACACACACACACACACACACACACACACTCATTAACTCACACAAATAAACACGTATCTTTTAAAAATAATTTAAGAATCAAGGACTAAATGCATGTGTTTGGCGAGTTTAGGCGTCTGTGGTATCTGACGTCATATCCCCCTCAGCACCTAGAGATATTCAAAGAAGCTGTAGTCAGACATGTTAAAAGTCTATTTGAGTTAAAGAAATTTAAAGGGAAAATCATTTGAAGGAATAACCAAACCAGTTTTTAATGGTATTTCTTACTTGAACCTCTTTTAAAGATTTATCTACTTATTTTATGTAAATGAGTTCTCTATCTGTATGTACTCCTGCATGCAAGAAAAGGGCATCAGATCCCAGGATAAATGGTTGTGAGCCACCATGTGGTTGCTGGGAATTGAAATCAAGACCTCTGGAAGAACAGACAGTGGTCTTAACCGCTGAGCCATCTCATCAGGCCCCTGAACTTCTTTTAAAAGCAGGCATTTTGTAAATGTTGACCAATATTCTTTGTTATTATTCTTTCCCCTTAAAGTGTAATTTCAAGCATATTAGATAATACAAAAGAAAAGACAGCCTGTCAGTACTTACATACCATCTTATGGTAAAGACAGGACAAGAAGCTCACCTTTTATTGCCACATAAGTGAAGAAACATTTATCTGTGGTGTTTTTGATGTGTGCCTGTTCACTAGAGCCATCACAGTTGACTTCCTTTTTGTCAAATAATCTTTAAAATGTAATAACTCTGAATTGTTTTATGTGTTCAAAGCTCAACAGAAGTTAATTTTTCCCACTAAAATGACTTTCTAGATTTGTATCTCTTCCTTGTGGGTCACTACCATGAATTACAAGTCAACCCAAGAAAGAAAATAAATCTCAGCGTCTGGATACGTGCCAGTGTTCGATTTGTTGAACTGAGCTCCGTAGTGAGAAATTTTATTGTAAAAAAGTAAAAAAAAAAAAAATGTTAAACAGAAAATACATATTTCAGGGTTCCATTTGGTTTCTGTAGTAGTTCTACAACTTCATAAATATTTCTCAAAATATACCTGATGATTTCTGGTTGTGGTGGTGCCGGCTTTTAATCTCGACGCTCCGTAGGCAGAGGCAGGCTCTGAGTCTGAGGCCAGCCTGGTCTACAGACAGAATTCTAGGACAGCCAGGGCTGCATAGGGCAAACCTGTCTCAAAAAGCAAATTATGCAGTAATTAAAGAAAAAGAATGCTGATTAAAAAGTATGCCAATTGCTGAGAAGGCAGTCACGTGCTTCTACGAGGTCTTTATGCCTTTTAACCAATGGGAACAAAGTACAGAGTGCGCATGGCACCAAGTCAGAAGGGCTGGCTGAAGGAGCACGCCAGGATTCTCTGTGCTGTAGGCAGTGTGGTGCACATCTCCCATCTCCAGTAACTGCTCTGTCTCCTGCAGCTCCAGCCCTCTGGCTTCTCTGCCTTTCTTTGTCTTCCAGTGCTGCCTGATTCCCCATGTTCCCCTTGTCTTTTTGTGTCTGAGTGAGTTGTGGTCTACCTTAGTTCTGACTACAGCTCAGTTCTCTCAGATTATGGTGAAATTAGACAGAGTTTAGTTATCTCAATATTTCCAAGGTAAAACATAAATATATTGAATTTTATGTATCATTAATTGTTAATTACATAAATAAATCCTAATCAGATGTGTCACAAGGACATTTAATTTAAAAGACAGAAAGAGAAGGTTATTAGTAGGATTTTAATCTATTATTTAGTAGCAGCATTTCTATAAATATTTCAAGTTTTCTATCTTAGAATTGTTTTTGTTGTGATTTTTATTTAGAATTTCTATAACATGCTATTAGTACCTTCCATCCTTACTCATTTTCAGTCCACACAGTAAAAGCAGTATCAAATTGTGAAGTCTCTTTACTGGAGAAATGCTATGTTATGGCCACATTAAAAAAAAACAAACAAACAAACCATAATCTGGGCTTGGGAGAGATGCCACAGTGGGTAAATGCTTGGTGTGCATAGCGAGGACCTTTGTTCAAATCCCTAGAACTCAAGCAAAAGCCATGTGCAGTAGCTCAGGCCCACCATCTCAGGACAGACAGTGGGACAGCTGTCTGTCCTGAATGAGGACAGACACCCAAGATTGTCCTCTGGTCAGGCCTGTGTCACAGCACGTCTATATCCTCACTCACACACATACATACACATACATCCTACACACACACATATACATACACCCTACACCCGCACATATGCCCTACACACACATGTCCTATACACACATACACCCTACACACACATACATACATCATGTATGCACATACATGTATCCTACACATACCACACACTTCACACACACAAATATCCTATACACAGTCCGCAAACACATCCCACAGACACATACATACATCTTACAAACACATACATAGATGCAACCACACACACATTTTACACATACGTACATCCTATACACATTCCCCCCACGCACATAATCCCCCCCACATGCTCCACACACATGCATCGTATGCACACACACATCCTACACACATATACTCTACACACACACACACACACACACACACACAAAGAAACACATGAAACAAAACACTCAACCTAGACTAATTCTGTATTGATTTTCCAACTAAGTTGTCAGAGTGGAATGGTAGAATTCAGTAAATTTTATAAATCTTGGTATAGCTAATTAAAGATAAAAACAAATTTAGAATTATGATCTAGAAAGAACAGAAAATTGTCTTTGCTTTTCTTCATTTTTTTACTTCTTCAAGACAAATATTTAACACATACATAAATTAGCTATTGTATAAATATTTTCTATTTTATTGATAACTGGTGCATACTGATCAAGCTCTGGAGAATAGGAAAGGATTTTTAATAGGAAGGTTTATAAAGTGATCTTTTATTGTTTCTCAAGTAACTTAAACATATGTGTACCCATTTTTTATCTTCCTCAGTTTGAGACAGGCAGGGCGGATGCTTTAAAGATTTATTTCCTTTTGTTTATAGAAGAGGAAGCAGACGGTCAATTATTTGCTCAGCTTCAGAGTGGGGAGTGCCGTTCTGTGCACCTCTCCATAAAAACACCACTGGAATCTATTCTGTTGACGCCTTTATTATACTTCGGCTTAGGGAATGAGGGTGGATCATAGCAAGGATTCAAATGGCCAAGTAAAATCTAAATACTTTTCACCACAGTACTTGTAAATGGTTGCTACACAAGCCCTCGAGTCTGTAAACTCATGTTCTGGTTCTTCCTGCAAAGCAAGGCATTGAGAGGCGGGAGAAAGGGGAAGTACATTCCTGTCTTCCTAGCACTTGGAAGCAGAGGCCACTTAGTGAACCTCTGACACCCCTGCCCCCCAAAATAAAACCAAAGTAAAATGAAATACAAGAGGAAGGAAGACACATTGGTCCCCTCTTTTTCTACAAACTCTATAGTTTTGGTTCCATTGAGACAAATAAGTAAAACTACGAGTTTATAACAAACTTTTCAAAGCTTCAATATCTACACCAAGCTAATCAGTTCTGATTCTTTAATGTTTCTGACATATTAGTTTACCATTCTCCGATTATATTCGCTTAGGATTTTTGCAGTATTTTCTGATTTTACTGTTATAAAAGTAAACAAAACATTTGTATTAGAAATGTGTTGCACTGTCAAACAACAGTGCTTTAGGAAGTTAAACCCTGAAGACATTCAAGACTTCTTAGAGATCCAAGATGGGCTCCTAGACCTGGGGGAAGATGCCTGCCTTTGCTGAGTGAATGTTCTTTGTGATCTGAGGCATTCGTGTTTGTTGTCACTAATAACACATGTTCTCAAAGGTGAGGTTTTTGTAGCATAGTGTCATATTCCATAAATTCCATTTGTTAAAGGCTCCAAACAAGGCATTCTGGGACAGATAGAGCTCAGTGGTGGCTGTGAGTGTCACTGCGTCACTGCTTTGTGTTGGCCTGTGCTGGCCTGTGCTGGCTTGTGATGAGGACTTGGTCTATGTTACTGGAAACACGGGAAGAAGAGAGGGAAGAGGATTATACACACACCTACGGCTATTTTCATGATAACTGTCGGTGGATTTGAAGCCTTCTTTTGGAAAGACAAGCCTTGCTTCCTGTTCCTGCCTCAGAGTAACTGTATTAGGTAAGGCCAAACTCTTAGAATATGTATTTCCAATGACTTTGTTTTTCTCTAGAATAGCTCCTCTGGGGCTGCAAAGGGATGGTTTGGTCTCCCCGGTAGAGCACTGGGTTTGAGATAGCCGGAGACACAACAGGGACATGTCCTGTGAGGGACAGCACTTATCTCTCCACGCTCCCAGATTCCAGACTCTTCCCACATGCAACCTACACCTCCATTAGCATGCACCTTGTATACACATTTGGCTTAGAGTTGCTCCTCCCAGAGAGGTTTTGTGTTAGCATCTAGGTAGAGGGCAGGACTAACAGAGATTTCCATATTCATGAGTTATCTAAAGGCCAGGGGTTGTAGCTAATTAAATCATTCCTTTTCCTACACCCTCTTTCCCCTCCCCTATTTAAGCTAGCTCCCCCTGGCTTTTACAGGGGACGTGTACATCCAGACCCAACTACCATGCTATGAACAATAAACTTTTTAAGCCCATGTGTCTTCTGGGGCCTGCTGCTGCCAAAGCTTCCAGTCTCTGGAAACTTCAGACTTTTTCTGCCCCCAGCCTCTGTGGGCCCCTGCTGCAGTCCCGGGACGCCACGCAATTCTGGGGCTGTCGTGAGAGTTTTTCCCCACAAGCTCCCTCTTTCCTGGCAAAGGAGTCAGGAAGGTCATTGGATGAATAAAGGAGTAATATAAAAGAAATATTTGGTATACTTGTAATCTGTGTATTGTTTTGAGTGAAAATTTGAGGAACTTGAATAATTTTTTTCTTATTTTCTACAGTTTTTCCTTTTCTAATCATAAATGACATCATATTGTAGCTCCCTTAGATATACTAAAGTTATCATTTAGAAGTGGTGATATTAGGAATAAGAGCAATAGCAGCCCCAACCCGCCAGCATCACTATCCTAGCTGGCCTGCCTTGCTCATGCTGAGGGCCCAATACCTTTAATAGACTTTTGTATTCTCCACATAGCTTCTTATCCTCTCTTCTAAGCAGCCATGGTGGCTACTGATTTTCTGTTATTCAAGCTCATTGACTGACAACTACCTAATAACTAACCATACTGTTTATTTTTAAACTCTCAAGAAAAATCAGTAAGAATATAATTCTTCTTCCTCTTCCTCCCTCCTCCTCCTCCCCTCCTTCTCCTTTTCTTCCTCTTTATTCTCCTCTTCTTCCTCTTCCTCTCCCTCCTTCTCCTCCTCCTTCTCCTCCTTCTCTTCTTTTTCTTTTTTTGTAATACCTTCACTCCTTTGCTTCTCTCTTTCTGGACAACTTCAACCAGCTGGAAAATAAATTTTCTATAATCTCAATAGTTCTAAATTCTCCTCCTCTGCTTGATGCTTAACTGGAAGCTTCTCCAAATCTCTGTCAAAAATGGCTGTCATTCTCTAGGACTACCCAGCATTAACTCCACCAATGTTTCCTTCTCATGCCTGAGTTAGGCTGTCCACTCATCTGGGCCAATTCCATCTACAGGAAGGCCTGTCTTACTTCACATCATACATGATCCATTCCCCACTGTCTCTTCCTCTTCTAGGTAGCATCCTCCACTAGAATTCACTTATACAGAAAGTAAACCTAGCATAGCCAATGTGCTGGATTTTCTCCTACTGTAAGTAACTCAGTACGAAGTTGCTATATTCAAGAGAAAGACTGAGATTTCTCATTCCAATATTCAGGCTTGTGTTTTAGGGTTTTTGTAAAATAATATGGATTATGCTTATCCTCATCTAGCTTCAAATGAATGAGCTCAATTATAATTTATTTATTAGGCTTTGCACAAGTACTGGGGGATTACTTCTAATCTAATTCTCTAACCCTAGGCTGGCTACTTCCCCAACTGTGCTCTTCAAATACTTGCTGTTTGAATCTTCCTGGGTTACCTCTGCTCTAGAAGTCTGGTGTCCTGGGGAGGCATTTCACTGGGACACATGATGCTGGTCCATCACAACTAACAGAGTCCTCCTATTCTCCTGTATTCTGTTCCTCTGAGTTCTTTCTCTCCCTCTCTCTTCTCCTCCTACTCATGGTCCCTACTCTTGACCCACAGCCCAGTGATTCAAACTCTACCTCTCTCTGTTCTCTCCAGTAATTGGCTCTTGCCAGTTTTATTTAGCCAATAGTTTTAAATTGGGCAGTAAGGTTTGTACAAAAGGGCTGGTGCATGTGGGAAACTGCTCTTGGGACAATCAGATCTTGGGGTATAAAATTTAGCATATGAATACAAGCAGTGCCAGACTACCCCCAATAGCCCTTTCTTTAATCTGTTCCTCTACCTCTTGGGTGCGGGCTTACTTTAGTCAAGCAGGCTTTCATGGAACTGGGGGAGCTTTAGAGATTGTCCTGAGAGTCATTTACAGGTTCTGACCTCCATCTTCTCCCCTCCAAGTTCACTCTCTCATCAACATCCCCACACCCCTCCTATCCTTCCAGGCATCTGTCTGACACTGGCTTTCAGGAAATTCAGCAATTCTCATTTTCAGGACTTAATTATTTTCAAGTTTATTAAATTATGCAGATTGCATGATGCTAATTATACCTTGAGTGCATGTCAAGAGAGAAGGCTAGGCTCTTGACTCAGGTGTGGTCGTGAGCTAGTAGCATGCATGAAGGAGAACTCTAACAGCTAAAGCGTGAGTTTCACTTGAAGATCTTCTCTCAGTGCTTCCTTAAGCCTTCTCTCAGGCTACATATCATTTCTAGCACACATAGGAAATGAAATATAGAAACATAAAAATTTCAAATAAGATTTCAGATTAGTATCAAGATGTTGCTGAGATATTTCAAGATTATGGTAATGGTCTCTCTCTCTCTCTCTCTCTCTCTCTCTCTCTCTCTTTCTCTCTCTCTCTTGATATGAAATTCATTCCTTAAGAAAGAGTAGCGATTACCTAAGGCAACAGTAATTCAAATTATAATTTCAACTTGGAAAGGATAAGAGTTAATTATTTAGAATATAGCAAGATAACTATTAAACCACAGTGTGCCCACCTTCCAGCCTGAGCGATTCCTCTACCTTTTCTATGAGTAAAACAGTTGAGACTTGAGGCAACTCTGAATAAGGGACAGCTTGTACACTAAGTACAGAGTGCCAGGCTACCTGGGTTATCTGAGGTTTGAGGCCTGGCATTGGCCCTTCCTTCTTTCTACTTGGGTAACATCTGATAAGTGGTTAACGTTTTATGTGCCTCAGTGGACTGTTTTCTGATACAAGGATAACCAGTTCTACTCATTACATGGGGATTATCATAGGATCAAAATGATAAAATATAATAAACTTTTTATCATAATGAGCATTAAATAATCACTCAGTAAATATTTAGTATTTATAAGAATTGAAGACCAAGACCATCAGGTATTGTTCAAAATTAGTTGATGTCTTCCCTGTCACAATTGCTTAGAGAGTTCAGATTCAAAGACATTCCCTTCTTGAACTCATGATTCAACTCATGATTCATGAGTCTTGAACTTCACTGATTCAAGAAGGCTGGGAGTTGAGGGTATAGCTCAAGTTATAGAGGTGGTTGCTTGTGTGGGGACCCAGATTTGATCCCTTGTGGTGTTTCTTGCCCCTGCTCCTGCCAAGCATAACCAACCAACCAACCAACCAACCAACCAACCAAAAAAAAAAAGCCCTCACATATCAATCAAACATTCTATCAGTAGCAATGGAAATACTGCCTTTAAAATTCTAGGTTACCATGCAGATGAAAAAAGTAGGCACATATGAGCCAAAGTTTCTCATGAAAATGCTCTCATCAATTCCTTCAACTAGAAGCTAACACCATGGCAGGTCAGGTGACCATGCATTTCTGTTGGTAATGAGAAGGCTGTAAGCAAAGTCTGAGGGCAGCTTCTGCCCTAAAGATCTTGGGACACATCTCTCCAACACCTCTATCTTAGCCTCTGTGCTTCTTTCTCAAACCCATTCCACTCGTTCCTGTTCTCTCTTTCACTTGTTTTAAATTTCATTTAAGTCGTGGAAATCTGAGAGCTAATTGAATGTTTTTGGGGAGAAAATGTGTTATAAGTAAACAACACATCAACATAAGCAGTAACTTTGAAAATAACTTTCTGCTTTCTTGATTGGTATTTCTCAAACTTGCCTCATGAAATGCACCTTGATTTAAAAATTTAAGCTACAAGGGGCTTTCTTCAGATAATACTATTTTTTAGTTTTTTGGCTCCTGCATCTAGATGTCAAATCATTTTCTAATATAGTGCTGCAAACTATTTTCTACTCTAGAAAGTCAGATAAATGGTCTGAAGACATGCATGAAGAACACACATACTAGTTATCAAATAGTTATCACATCAACACCTGGTGAGTGTTGCTTATGCAGTGTTTAACAAGTCCTTAAGTCATGTTTGTCTGGAACTCTGGGCTGAATAAAGACCAGCAATAATCAGAGCTCATGGATGAATAAAAAACAAGGCTAGGATTGAAAATGCACAGACTCAGTAATGCCTGAAACTGAGGAGGTCATACATGGTCAGAATCCAGCCTTTTCTGCATACATCATGAAGGAGGGTGAGAGACAAATTATTTACATGTACATGTGCCATGCATGTTGTCAGAAGCTCTATCCTCTGTCTCTCTAAGTGTCTCTGTCTCAGGGCAATTACATCTTTTCTCATGGAAGATGATTCTAGAACCTTCACTCTTAAGCTTGGTCTGTTCCCAAGCTTCAGAGACACACACCCCATTTCCTATTAGACACTCCTGAATGATTCCACAGACATTGCAAACTCATCCTAAATCAAGTTGCAGTCTATTCCCTCTGTGCCAGCAAATCTTTCATGGTCACACAGCCATCTCTCAGCCTTTCCATATATTATAGAAGTGACTCATGTCATGCCACCACTCGCAATACTGTAAGTTCCCTCAAGACAGGGCCCATTGGCTATTTTCTTATATTTCCTTAATCCTTGTCCAAATTTGTCCTAGAAATGCAGAATACAATTCCTGGGGTTGGTAGGGAATAGATCAATGCTTGCTGAACAAACGACCTTTTCCTCTTTCACCCTCACAATACACCCATTCAGTATTCTGTTTTAGAAATACCACCAGAAATGGAGTCTGGGGAAATCACTGTGGAGTTTGGCTTTTCCCCTCCAGTCAGAGCTGCTAATGATAGTCTAAGATGCCTTCCCTCTGGTCCCTCTGGTCCTCCCTAATCCTACTCTAGGTCATCTCTTGCCTAAATGATGAAAGTAGCCACCGGTCACCATGTTGAAAAGTCAGGTCCTAAATGAGTCAGTGAGAAAACAGCCCATGTATAAAAACACTCAGGGCTTCAGTTTTGCTTAAGGGTGAATTTAGGCTCCTCTTTCCAGTCCTGGACTGGTACCCAATCCATGTCTTTATCCTTATTTTGATAATATCACACCTTGAACTTTACACAGTGGCAACACAGAATTGTTTCTGACGCCATTTGCACTCTGCTTAAGCCCCTTTCAGCACTGTCAAGTCTAATCTTGCTATAGCCAGTGTGGGGTCAATTCTTTGAGAAGCCCTCCCTCACCTCCTAGGGTAGCCTAAATGTCTTGGCGATAGTATGTTTCCATAGCAACCAACATTTTCCAGTAACACTAAAGTGAGAAGCTGTGGTCAGAATGTGAAATGTCCCCCATAGGCCTCTGTATGAATGCTGGCTCCCCAGAACTAGCCTTGAGGTGGGGCTTAGCTGGAGGAAGTGGGTCACTTTGGCGTGTGATTTGAAGTATCTTAGCCTGACCCTATTTCCTGTCTCCCCTCTGCTAACTGAATGCAAAGTGACCAGCAATCTCAGCACTTGCACTATGGTTTTCTAGATATGATGTGCTATATCTGCTCAAACTGTAAGCCAATGTACACCAACCCACTTCAGCTCCCCCTTGTCAGGTATTTGATCACAGCAACACAAGAAGATATGGGTGTTCATAATACTACTACAATAAATAGAACCAGCTTCCAGGATTCTTACTTTTCAGATAAAACAAAGACTATGGTCAACTCAATCTTTAAACTGTTTGATGGGAAAACTGTAAGCCAGTCCTGGTGCTCCTACCTGAGGTAGTGGTGATGACGAGACATACTTTCTTCTGGACTCATGCAGTTCTCTCATTAATCAGTAACCTCATCAGCCTTACACAATGACGGGAACAACAGAGGCTGATCTGATTTAACTAAAGGAAGATATCTGGTGGACTTTAAATTATTTTCTTGCTTTATCATTACCTTAATTTTATACTGCCAGTTGCCAGGGGCTATATTTGAATTACTCAATATCTTCTAGACTGCCTTGTGTCTCCTAATTGGAGGTTTCTATTTTGTGGCACAATGGTTGAATCTATCCTCCAATCAGAACACACACTTGCTCAGTTACACTTTGGCTTGCCCTCATCTCTTTCGAGTGCACACAGAGATAACCTGAGCATATTGCATGAGACATACTTTCTTCTGGACCCATTCAGTTCTCTCATTAATCTGAAAGAATCTAAGAGAATTAACCATTTATCACCTATAACATTTCCTTCAAAATATCTCACCCTATAGGATAATCAACCAATAAATCTAAAGACGTATTCATGAAAGAAATGTGCTAGAGCTTCATAGGTCTGGCTACTTTGTGGGTTCTTCTTCTTCCACCCTTCCAATACCCTAACAGCAGATAAGAGAGAAAAAAGGATGGAGGGGAAAGGGGGTATCATTATCATTAGACTTCTTTCTGCTGATTAGGGGCGTATTCCTTGGGGAAAATTTGATCTCTCCATCAATATATAATATATAGTAAATACAATATACAATATATAATATATAATATATGATATATAATACATAATTAACATATAATATATAATATATAATATAGTTCTTCTTCTGAATTCCTCTTCGTATATGAGTACTTTACAAACTTCAACCAAGTGCAACCAACCAACAAGCCATCAACAGCAACCTGGCCTCTAAGGTCCCTAGCATTTATACACCCTCTGAAGAGTCCCAGAATTCCAAATGTTACACACTTGCAGAAATCATCTGTAGCTAGAAAAACCACACCTGTTAGAGCATGAGGCAAATCATAGTTGCTGTGGACAATCTGAAACAGTCTAATATCCTACACTTGGAATTAAAATGAAAACATGTTCCCATAATATTTCTGTGCTTTTAAAGAAACCAAAATTCTCACTACAGGTTTGGTTGTATTAATATTTGAAAAAATGAACATAAACGTGAAATGATATCTTTAAGGCTGTTTGACTTTAAGAAATAGACTTACAAGACTCTTCCTTCAAGAGAAACAGAGATTGGGACTTGACTTAGTTTATCTAAGTTGGTAACCCTTCAGCCTATCAGGTCTGCTTATAAAAATATCAATCTAGTTGCTATTTTTTAACAATGAACTCTCTTCCACTTGTGATCTGGTGATGTGTGAGACTTGTGTCTCCTGCACACTGTGTATCTGTTAGGAATTAGTTCTAATGTTTTGTTTTAATTTGACTCCCAAATGCCACGCTTCCAGACCTGAGGGTCCCTGCCCTCGGCTGGCTTCGATTGGTATTGAAGAATTGCTGTACAGCTAACGGCTGGGCAGAGAGACAGGGTTTTAGATTGCTTGGGCAAGGGACTGAGGGAGAGAAGAAGAAGAGGAGAATCGCCATGACTCAGAAGCAGAGAGATCAGATTTAAGAGCTGCAGGAGAGAAAACATCTTACATTGTAGGTGGAAAGGGAATGTGGCCCTATTGAGGGTGGAGGTGGGGAGCTCCCTAGAAGGTAACAGGGCAGCAAAGACAAAATATAGATTTAGAAGGTGTTAAGCCAGGAATACTGGAGGGAAGTGTTTGCTAGCCACAGGGAGGTTTAGAAGTGCCTAGCCATTGAGTTAGTCAGGACATATCAAAATTAGTTGGCCTGTGTGTCTTTCATTCGTGAATCCAGAGCTCTTGGGCGGGTGCAAGTGCTGAAGGTGCGGCCCACTGGGGATATCAAGTGGTTTAACTAAATTTACTGATACATGCATCTACTGTGTATTGGAGAGAAATTAGGTTTTAAAACAGTATTTGGAAACTAATCAGCGCTGCTCATTCAGGAATCTCATGGAAAACACATGGACCAGAGGAAGTTGCACTCTTTTATTACTGGAACAGGATTGAGGGACTGAAAACTTAGAGGAGGATTATTAGTTTTACATTGGAAGTTAAAATGCTGACATACATTTTGGGGCTAGTTCCATTTGGAATTTAGTGACTTAGGACAGCCATTTTATCTTGTTGAATCAGTGTCACAAAGGTCATTCCTGTATTTATTCAAATATTCATATGGTGGCTATTTATACCTATAGCTTTGCTAGGCTCTCAAGAAAGGATGTCCTACCCCTAAAGAAGCCTTATTTGTGATGATCAATGTTGTTTCAACTGTGTGACACCCAAAGGTGCCTCCAGATCAACATCACCAGAGAGGCTCAGGGCAGGGATCCTGCACAGTTTGGCAACACAGAATCCCATCCAAGAACTTTCCCCAGAACCCTCAAATGCCCTTTGAGAACTGTGAGTCTAGGAGGATAATACCCTCTCAAGAGGCATCCATAAGCTGGCATGGAGCCCAGAGTATGGCATGACATGCTGTCTATTCTGGTGTAATGTTCCCTAATCATTCTTTGGTACTGTGATGCCTCCTTTAGCTTAGCTTTAACTGGCTCTCTTTTTCTCTGATTCCTCTACCTACTACTGCTGCCTTAAATTCTCTACTACTGTAATCTAAGACGGGGCTTAAGGATATTAAAGAATCAGAAAACAACCCAAACATTTAAGTCAGCAAGCATACTTATACATACATGTTATATTACATGTATGCACACATACTTGATGTTTTAAATACCCCTTTAGTATCTGAGTTGGCATGAATAAATAAAAAGGGAGGCTGGAGCTTTCATGAAAATGTAAAGAGCAAATTCTAAGAGCTGGGTAGGGTCTGGGCTTGGAGGGGAGAGAGGGCAGGGGAAAGCAATAAACAAATGCAAAATTCACAACTATAAACATGAAGAAGGCTTTGAATATTTGTATTTTAAATACACACTTGTTAGAATATTAAAAGCCAAATTTCAAATTTAATATGGAATAAAATCTATTAATGAAAGTCTTAGGGCTAGGGATATTGCTCAGTGACACAACATTTGCCTAGCAATGCATGACTGTCCCTAGACCTTAACACACATACACACACACACACACACACACACACACACAGAGAGAGAGAGAGAGAGAGAGAGAGAGCGCACTTACCAAACCAAAAGTCTTAAAAGACACTTAACAAACTTTGTCATCTCTCTAATTGATCTACTTTCTAGTAAAAAAAAAAAATCAAGATACCAATATTTGGGAGTTTCCCCACATTTATTTATACCCTAGTTACAAAAACAATTCTTTGTGCATTTTCACAGAGACTACTTAATGCAAATTAAGCAAGAATCCCTAAAACATTTCCTTTTTCTACAGAAAGGGAAGATTCTGGAAATAAGCCAGGTATGGGATCTGACTTGGAGCTCTCCAGGGCACGGGGAACTGGCAGAGTGGAGGCCTCCACGGCCACTCTACCCTGCTCTTCTCCACAAAGCTTTGTTTTGATGTCGTTTGCTTAGATTACTAATTAGTAAGCAGAGGAAGAGGAGGTCTTAGGATCAAAGATGCCAAGAATAATTAGGAAGATGTCAGAATTCAATTTATCTATTTATCTTATACTGAGCCAATCATGTGACTGAAGTAAGAAAACCAGATTGATCCCTTTATGATTGTGAAAAATGTGTTATTTTCCACTTTCTGAAAAATCAACATCTGGCAACAGACTCAGCCTTTCCTTAGGGAAATACCCCTTTTCTGACTCTGGGCCTGGGAGTCTGGGTTGTCTGGCTCTGCAATGTCCATTGTCACTAGAGTTAAGTTAAGCCATATTCAATCTGAGGCAGCTCCATGGGTACCTTCATAGGATCTACCAGGGACAAATCACCTGCTTTAAACGGAGGCCTGGTACTCCTCTCTCTAGCTTATGAGAGAATGCGCAGGCAAGAGTCAGAAGAAAGTCAAGTATCCCAGGGAATTCTAACAGCCCGGCTCAAGACTGTGGCTTATACAAAACAAAGTCTGTTCTAGGACTTTCCAGCATGGGGACCAACGAACTTCCTCCCAGCTCCAGCCAGTTTGAGATGAATTGTCTGTCATTTGTGACAAGAATCTATACACTCAAAGCCTATTACTAGTTCTATGATGTGCTTAGGAACTATTGGATAATTAAAACTGTAAACCGGGTTGGGGTGTGACTTGATGTCGAACACTTGCCTAAATGCATGAGGCCCTGGGTTCAATCACAGTACTGTGTAAAATAATTTGTATCAATCAAATAATGTAAAGTCAACCTAGGAACACAGTAACCTCATGCTGTGGAACTAAGACTAAGGCTGTTATCTCTGGCAAAAGGTGAGCCATGGGTGCTTCTTTTTCAAGTTCCCAGGGCATCCTCTCATCTCTTCACACATCTCCCTGAGAATTAAATGTTACAGGGTCTTCACTTGGAGCTCCTTAGAGACATAAATGTCAATGACAAAATAATTCTTCTAGTAAGAGTGAGAATGTTCCACATTCAGACAGTTTCCAACATTAATAAAACCATCTGGCCTGAGTCTGAAGTTAATTATCTGCTTGCCAGTGAGGGGAGAGGAAAGCACAGGCAACCGTTTCAACTTGAGAAGAACTTGTTTACCTGGATGGAAGCCAAGGCTATCCTACACATACTCGTTCAACCCAGCCAAACTTTTCATTTATAATATTCATATGAATACCTTTGGAGGGACTTGGAAGCGCGAAGGGAGAGAGATGGGGGCGTGGAACCTAGAGTTTGAATAGGTGCTGAGGAAATATTCTGAATAGCACATAATTTAAATCAGAGACTACATCCCTATATTAACGTTTTAATTTGCACAGATGCATATATTTGCGGAGAAATTCTGAGAAGAGAGAGCAGACAAATTCTGTGTCTACTGAAAAAGTGTTATTCTAGAGCATGCAAACTGAATGCATGCTGACATGGAATTCTTTTTCCATGTCTCATGGAAAACTGAAATGCAGCAAGAGACAACTGCAGTGTTTGAGACACACTGGTTCTGCTCGTGACTTCAACGGCTCCTGGTAAATGCTGTTCCATGAGGGGGAAAATCTCTGGTAGTTTTAAAGATAAGGTATCATTCCTATTCATTACTGACAGATTACATCAAAAATATTTTGCAAGAATTTCCCAGTAGTGAGGCATGTGGACTGTGCAAGCAAAGGACTCTCCCAGAGGAATTCATACAGGGAACACCCACACGAGCATTTACCTTCCACGGCTCTTTTGAAGAAGACTTTGCAGCTGCCGCAGGTCACTACCCCATAGTGACACCCAGAAGCCTCATCTCCACACACCAAGCAGATCTTGGAAGGTCTTGAGGATCCAGTAGAAACACTTCGTAAAGTAGAGCTGGAGAAAGAAATCAAGATTTTAGTAATGTCACTGTAATAGTGCATCTCCTGTCCTGGTCAGTGGCATTCCAAATCTTTGACAGTCTTGGCCTCTTGAGTTTCAGCTTGCCATGGTCACATGCTGAATCACTCAGGAAAGTGAAGGTAAAGACACGTCAACCAGTGGAGTGGTACCATCAAATGGTAGGCATATAAGCTGGAGAGGCAGCTCAGTGGGTAAGGCAGTTGCTGAACACTCAGGAAGCCTGGGGTTCAGATCCCCAGAACTCACATAAATGTAGAGCCTATCTGTAAACTCAACACTCAGCAGCTGAGAAAGGATCCCCAGAGTAACCTGGGCATGTACAAAATGGCAAGCTTTGGATTCTGTGAGAGACCAAGGGAAATAAGTGTGTGTGTGTGAGTGTGTGTGTGAGTGTGCACATATACATATGCATATGTATATACAAGCATACACACACACACACACACACACACACGACAGAGAGTGATAGAGGAAGCCATTTGACACCAACCTGTGTCTTCCACATGAATGAATGCACATATGAACACCCCCACACACTTATCTACACATATGTAAGCATGCATACACATATGAACACATAAGAAAAGAAACAGTGTACAGTCAAGTCAATTCCCAATACTGAGAGATGAGAGGAGAAAATCACATATGAACACATTCCTGTTTTTGAAAATATTTCAGAATCTATACCCATAAAGTTTCAATAATGTGAGTGCCCAACATAGGTTGAACGGGGGCAGCAACAATAGTCATGCCAAAGGGGATGGGGAAAGCTCATCAGGCCTCACACCGACTTAGGGAACTACAGGTCTCTAAGGAAGGCTGAGAGCAGGAGCAATACTTTCTCAGGGAAGAGCTCACTGATGGTTCTCCAATACCAAATGATTATCCCTGAAACCATGCATGAAGTAACATTATACAGATGGGGCACGTTACATTTAGTGATATATGTGTATACATAGATGTATGTCCCAACAGTTAACGAACAGAGAAGCCATGAATTTAAGCAAGGAGAGGTAGGAAGAATTGGAGGGAGGAAAGGGACAGGGAAATGATGTTGTTATAATCTCAAAATAAAAGAAAATTATTTAGTAAATTTATACAACCCAAACTAAACTTTGTCTGATTGTTTTTTTTATCTTGATATCTATGTGGCATTTTTGATTTGATATTGAAAGTATCCTTTCAAATTAGTAAGCAAAATGAATTCTGTTGAATATACATGTTACAGCAGAGGTTTTTTTGGGGGGGCTTTAAGCAATAATCTGTTTGGGAGCAGTTTAAAAGGAACCTTCTCCAGATATTGTATACATTATTGGGTTAGTTAATGGTATGTTCCAAAAAGAATGCCTTCCATTCCAGTGAGGAGCAGAAGCTAAGTGACAGTTTAGAGACCCACATTTTGATTCATGAAAAATGTATGCCTTTATGGAATATTTTTCAATAAGTCTTCTGCAAGGTAGGGAAGAAATAAATATGAAGCCCTAGTTTCTGCTAGTGTGGACACAAATTGTCAGTGTTTGTGTTGCTGCAAGGTTAAGATGGTGTTACATTGTGTGCTCAACCTTCCCTTCTGGGGAAGGCAGGCAGAGATGTGGTTATCAGGAAAACATTTACTCAAATAGACAGCTGTTGTGATAGCCCTGGTGCTGTCTGTATTTTGATGCTAACTCCGCTTCCCCAAGAGAGGCTGCCTCAGATGAAGGGTGAATCACCTACTCAGGACCTCTTGTGACCATTCTAATGAATAAAGGTTTCCAGGAAACCAATCATTGGACAAGTAGGCGGGACTTCCGGGTAGGACAGCGGGGCAGCAGAGGCAGTAGGAGACAGGGTTTTGGACAAGAAGGACTATGGAGTCAAAGTGTAGGTAGCAGAGATCCTACCTGATCCTACCTGATCCTACCTGATCCTACCTGATCCAGTTCAGGTAGCGAATCCGTTGGGATTGCCTTTTGATTCTAAACTAAAATTGCGTAGTGTTTTTCTTAATTCGGTGACTCAACTGAGTTCTAGAGAAAAGGTACGATGGCAGGGCACCCCAGCCAACAATTTGGAAGTATGGGGCTGGTGTGGCAATGACCCGCCATGGGAACTTAGTGAGCTAGGTGGAGAGATTTCGTAGCTCAGGGTCAGAGGGCCAGTGCCTTGCCAGCGATAGCGTGGATTGCATATTTAATATTTCCTGCTACAGACAGCTGAGTGGAATTGTGAAGCATGATAATGAAAGGGGGGAATGGAAGCAGAGTGTGCGATGGCTAAGAAGTCTGCGCACTGGGCATGCTCAGAAGACTGGGTAGGGATGCTACCTGTATCAGCTCTCTCATACTTCTGACTCAGTGAGAAACAGCAGACATAGAAAAATAAAACCCTCAAAATAAACACACAAAGTGACGACGAAGCTCATGTCATTGTCATGGTCCCTGCTCTTCAAACTTGCTAAAGCCTGGTAAAATCATGTTAACATACATTTGTCTTAAAACACTTTTTCAATGTATGAACAACCTTCTCGCCAAAACCAGCTAATGGAACAAACACTCAACTGCTTGGTCCACCGTAGCATGACTGCCTGTCTAGAAAATGCCTTCTTAAATCAAGGACTGAAACAGAGTTCTCCAAAGCTATTTCTCCTCTTGAGAAAAGCGCTCTTTATGACTTTTATTAGTGCCCTCTGACTTCTTTATGACATTCAAAACATTCCATTTCGGCACCAGCAACTCTGCAACATATTGGCCGGGAAAACTCAACCCATGACTGACTCACAGGACACTTCAGAGAAAAGCTGCAACTGTAAATATTTAGAATATAATGTAAAATCATCATTAAAACGTAATTGCCTTCTCACAATGACAAGCAGATGCAGGTTTCTTCTGGTTTGGTTTTGTGGTGTTGGGAATTGAATTTGGCTTTGCACATCCAAGACAAGGGCTGGTCCACTGAGCCCATATGTGAGATTTTATTCAGCATTTTTGTGGGTCTTGATCTTTTACTGGTCTTAGCTTAGAACTCTTTACTAAGGCCACATTTACTCTTGGTGTGATCTTACCTAGTTTTTTATCCTTAAACATTCCCAGAATCTTGGGATTTCCAAATGTCCACCTTCAGAACCTCAGACCACTTATCCAGCTGTCTTCCTGGTATCTCCATTAGGGTACCTGACTATACCCTAAACTCAGCAAGCCACAGCTCTATGGTTTCTCTCTGCTTCTCGTTTACATATGTGTGTGTGTGTGTGTGTGTGTGTGTGTGTGTGTGTGTGTGTGTGTGT
>NW_021620042.1:534969-549031 GCF_004785775.1 Grammomys surdaster | reverse complement strand
TGTGTGTGTGTGTGTGTGTGTGTGTGTGTGTGTGTGTGTGTGTGTGTTTATGTGTGTGTGTATGGTTTGTTTTTAAGCCAAGGGTTCTCTGGGTAGGTCTGGTTGTCTTGGACTCACTTTGTAGACAAGGCTGCCCTCACACTCCCAGAGCTCTGCTTCACTCTGCCTCCTGAGTGCTGGGATGAAAGGTGTGTGCTCCATGCCTGGCTCATGTTTGTTAGTTTCGATAAAGTCATCAGAGTTAAGTGAGCCCTTAATTCAATGACCTGTATCTTTATGAGGAGGGGAATTCAGGCTGTGGATTCCAACAGAGGGAAACCATGATCTTACATGTATAAGGCAGAGATTACAGTACGTGCTTAGAAGTCTGACAACTTGCCAGCAAGTCAGCATGACTTAGGGAAGAGGTATGGGACATAGTCTCCATCAAGGGCATCCTGGATTTACAGTTCTCCAACTCAAGCTTCGTGTCTCTAGCTTGAGCCATCAGAGTGTAATGGTTTGTTTGAATAGTCCTGCAGACTAAGGCAGTGGGAGCCCTTAAATATTTCTAGCTGCTTGTTGGTTGGGTTTTGGGGGGACAACCTGGACTCATCCCGAGCCTTGTTCTCATACACATGTAACACATGCAGGCAGTGTTCTGCTCAGCCACCTAGCTTCAGATCACTCCTTCAAGCACCAGGCTAGCCCAAAGCTGCCAGATGTAGGAGTTCTGGTGAACTCCGCCAAAGCTTTCTAGCTCACTTTTGGGGCTCACCTCTCTTCTTTCTCCTCTCTCAAGCCAGAAAACTGTTCCATTTGCTTTGAGAATATTCTAAAACTCCCCTCATACATTTGAAGCCAAGTGCATGCCTGCAGAACTACTTCATTCCTTTTCCTCTCTCAATTCTTTCCCTACATGAGCAACACCAAGTTTCTTGCTGCTCCCAAACATCCCAGCATGCTCCCTCCTCTGAGCCTCTGACTAGACAGAGTGAAGGATGCTGGACTTCTTTGTCATCTGGTTCCTGTACTCTCATTCTTGTCTGTGTTATCCACACAAAACCCAAGCATGGTATAAGTCCAGAATAATTTGTGGATTTCACTGGTCTGTCCCTCTTGCAGGGATGGAGCCTGATACACAACATGCTGTTGATTGTTGCATGACACCCTTGAATGAAGGAATCTCGGTTTTGCTCTTTTCCATTTCTCTGCTTCCAAGCCACCAAAAAGTGAACAAGTCTTCTCCATTATGCCATTTTACATGATCTACTGTGTAATCACAGGCACAAAATGACACAGCCACGTGAACCTGAAGCAACACCTCCCCAAGTATAAGCTAAACTCCATCGTGTCTTTCCTTCTTGACTTGGTATTTTGTTATAGCTTTAGAAAGCAGCATCACGCAGTACCCAATATGTAATACTGAGTCATCAGGTGACACCCTCACTAGAGCCACCATGAAACCCAGTATGACATCAGTTCTGACAGCCCATTGCTGCCTTTGTGCAAGACGATGTTTGTACGTACCCATCAGAAGGGAACCTATGTGACAAAACAACCAGACCTAACTGAGATGTCAGAGGGTCTGGCATAAACCAGGCCCACCCACCATGGGGATTGTTACAGTCAAAAGTCAAAGCCAACATCATGCCCCTTTCTCTCATGGCCACTTACATCTTCGCACAACAGGAGATCAGCTTTGCCGCTCTCTACCTCAAGGCTTCTCTGCTGGTGTATTGAACCTTCTCATGCCCTGGGTAGCATGTGTCTTCCACCATGGGCTCTTTCCCATCTTGCTCATCAACTTAACATTTCTACCTTTGGCCTTCCATCATCTCACGTTCACCTTCCATCTTTGAAGGGCCCCATGCAAGGACTCACCTTCAAACAGCTCCCATCTGGTATCTAAATCTCTAGAACCAGTTCCATCCTGTCTAGCCTGTTCAACTCTCATGCTTTCCCCTCTTTTCATAACCTCCCAGCTCCTACTTCCAGTGAACTCCTTAAACACACCAGGTTCAGAACGCTGTTTGCCTTCCTTTTCCACATTTGAGTTTTCTGTAAGGATACTAGTACCTTGGAAGTACCGGGCTCATATTCTATACCTTTGTCCACTTTATCTTCAGTGGATAGCAATAATCATAAATATATATAATTATAATATAATGTATACATGCATTATATATAACATACAATGTATATATGTATATGTAAGATTATTTTTAATCCTTTTCCATATCTATATCATCTATATCTATACCTATACCTATACCTATACCTATACCTATACCTATACCTATATCTATATCATCTTCCCACTCTTATGGCCTCTTTTGCTGTGGGGATATCATTAAGTAAAATAAGTTCTATCTGAGCATAAGCACTCCAATGTGCTATGATAGTAGATCTGTTAACTGTGCTGGCTACTGAGTACACAGGATGAAAGCACTGGACAGAAGAACTATCCATGTCCATGTTGGATGGAGCACAGAAGCCTGAAATTTTCTCATGGTACTCTGAATAATGTGTAATTTAAAAGCCAAGGATTTTTTGAAACTTTCTACTTAATATTTTAGACTATAGGTAATAAACCACAGCAAAGAAAACAAGGACTGCCTAGGAATTATTGCTTTCTTCCTCCACCAATTAAACTTGTCAGTTACCAAATAGGCTTTACTTTAGAACTTTATACACCCTTCTGTTTGTATTCCTATGGTCTAACTCAAGCCTTTGGCAGTTCCTAAGTGCTCTCCTCTCCCTCCCCCTTCAACCCTCCCTCCCTCCTCCTCCCCTGCTGGACTTTTTCTTATGTAGTATTCCCATGCTCAGTGATGCTGTATCGCCTCTGCTGCATGCCACCATAAATAATATCCATGGAAAGTCACTGAGGTTTCTCCTGTGACGAACTTTCTCATGCTAACAGCCCTTTGAGGGATTTGGATGAGTATTCACACAACTGGGCAATTTCTTCTCCCCTTTCATCCTTTAAAACCCCTCCCTCACATTTGTACAGGGCCTGTCCTTGCAGCACGCTACCCCATTTCTCTTAGCTTCTTGGCATTACTGGAACACCTCTGCCTCAGCAGTCATTACATTGTCCTTGCATTAGTGACCTAATCACTCACGCTAATCCCTCTAGGGCAAAAGCCTTATCTACAGATCTCTGTGTTTCCTAGCCACTGACCAGGGTTGGCATTGTTTACTGAATGAATAAAATCACACTCATAATCTCATTATAGAAGAACATAAATTTACAGAGGGCAATTTTACAGAAGGTAAATTAATGAGGCCAAGGTTATAGGTTCAATTCTCATGTGGTTGATTTAGCTTTAGAGAGAGAGAGTAAAAGAATATGCTTACCCATATGCAAATTAAAACAAACAAACAAGAGAAGATGGGGGTGAGGGGCTTGAGGGGGACAGAGACTCAGATAATCCTCCAAAGCAGCTCCTTTTCATTTTCCCATTATTTAGGGAGAATATTTGGGAGTGCTTGTAGTATATTACCTTTTATGGAGTTTTTGTTGGTGATAAGCAAGTCATAAATTTGGGTGGGTAGGGGGACACAATTCTTCCTACTGAGCCACAATTTGTAAGGCCTACGATAAAACCTGAATTGTGTGAACCAAATTATAACTAGTTACCTGATAGTGGAAAATTAAAAAAAACATAAATTCTTTGGAAAATAAATTTAACACACAGTGATGACCAATTAGACATCAATATTTAAGTACTTGTTAATAGAGTGGTGGAGTAAGAAAAGTCCAGAAACACACACACACACACACACACACACACCACAGGGACTCAAAAAGCAAAATCAAACACTGGCATCCAAAACTAGTGAAGTTAATTCAAGGAGGAAGCTTGGAGAATGGTCCAAATAATGGAGTTCCCCCAATACAAGATGAACAGTTAAAATCTGGGCAGGCATTTCGCAGTTGACTACAACTGTGTCATAGATAATGAAGAGACCCTGCTGTAAGAATGTACCATGTTGCAGGGTAAATGCGACGGTGGAGAGCAGTCTGCAGTATGTAGACTGTAAACAATTAAAGCAGAAAAGCCCAGTGAACTGAAAGGACCAGAGAGCACTGGACAAGGCAAGCATGAGACATACATCCCCCAGGGCGGGCTGACATGAGCAGCAAGCACAGTTCATCCACAGAGCAAGTTCTGGGGTTCACTCCAAGCACAGCAATGATGTGCCTACCCAGAGGGAGGCACAATAAGAGCATCTTAGTCTCATTACTTGGTGCTCTGATAAAAGAACATGATGAAGCAATTTCAGAACCAAAAGGACATTTCAGGACTCTGACTCAACAGTTCTAATTTGCAGTCTGTTACTGTTGGGAGGTCAAGGTTCGAGAAACCTGAAGCAAGTCACATGACATTCGTATCCCAGAGCAAGCAGCAATGAATCGATGCATGTTTGCTTGCGCTTAGCTTGTACTCTCAGTCCAAGGCCCAGCCTATGAAGCGAAGCCACCTGTTTTCAACGTGGGTCTCCCTCTCACTTAAATAATCAAGATAATCCCCCACAGATATTTTTCAGAGGTCCTTTTCCCAGATGACTCTAGGCTGTATTCAACTGACAATTAAAATTGACCATCACAAAATATAAAAGAAGCTTCAAAAGAAAAATGTTCAGAAAAAAACCCAACCCAACATTTCTGATT
This sequence comes from Grammomys surdaster, assembly GCF_004785775.1. Taxonomy (NCBI): domain Eukaryota; kingdom Metazoa; phylum Chordata; class Mammalia; order Rodentia; family Muridae; genus Grammomys; species Grammomys surdaster. The sequence continues at coordinate 544,371 of NW_021620042.1, read as the reverse complement.
AAACAGAGAAAGAAATTCAAGTGCCAATTCTAAAGAAAAAAAATTAGAGATGAGGAGGATCGTGAGTTCAAAGACATCCTCAGCTACATAGTGAGTCTGTACAGCCTGGGTGGGCCACATGATTCCCAGTCTCAAAGTTCAGAGAAACAGGGAGAGAAAAGGAAGAAAAGAAAGGAGAGAAGAAAGGAAGGGAAGGGAAAGAGGGAGAAGAGGAGGGAGGGTGTGGGAGGGAGAGACAGGAAGAAGGGACGATAACATCATCTTGCAATGGAAGGGATGAATAGATGGTATGCTCAAGCAAGCCAAAGCCACTGAGGACAGACAACACAGTAGGCTGTCCATCAGGAAGCAGCTATGGTTGACATAGTTGATATTAACACACTTTTAATGTGTATGTATATGAATGATGTGACTATCATCTGTACTGAATCAATGATAGTATACACCGTTTCTAGTAAGGAATTTCCATAGACAAGAAAATTGACCTTACAGGATTAAATACATAGTCATATATGAAATCTCTAAGAATTTCTAACATCACATTATCTCCAAAATGAGGCTGAATGTATGTATGACTATCAATGGTTTCTAATATAACAACTAAATATAGATATTAAAAAAGTGCACCATGCTGCCTATGCTTGCAGTCACCGATATGGCCATTTATATACAAGGTGTTTTTCAGAATCTCCTGCAGGAACCATAGACTGACTCATCGCCACCTCCATGGTCAGAGCTTCACTACAAAGAATGTTTTATTGAAATTACAATTCTTATTTGAATATTTCTGTTTTTTGAGACAGGTTTCACTATGTAGCTCTGGATGGCCTGGAACTTGCTTTGTAGAGCAGGCTGGTCCTTAACTCACAGTGATTGCTTTCTCTCTCCTAGAGTATTTCTAAATGACTTAAGAAAAAACCTAGTGTGTATACAATGTGCATGTGTGTGCATGCATGTGTATGTATATGTTCATGTGTGTTCCAGTGTGTCATGTTTCCTGACTTTAAAACAAATATTGATGTAAAATGTTCTCTCTTATGGACTTTGGAAGCAGAACAATGCTTCTTCTTTCTCTTATACATTTAATCAGCCAATCAAAGCTTCAGCATTTCCTTGACTTCTGGATGATGTTGTTTGTGTTAGGAATGGCATCAGTCCCTGGCTCCCCTGCTCAGTTCTCATGATGCTCTGAGATGTGGGCCTGTCTGCTAATTGCACCCTTGTCCACTTCCCTGATGCACAGCTTTGCCACACAAGAGAAAGGGATATTTTTAATTTTTTTAAAAGAATATTCACATGGTAGGGTTTATTCTGCAACCAATGATATTCTTAATGTCTATGCTATAGTGCTTTGCCGACATGACATAACATGAAATTAAACATCCCTAGGAATACCTAGGAATACTTATTTTCATGGGTCTCTTTTTCAACGCTGAACTTTCTGAATAAAAATGAGGTACTATTGAATGAGGAAATGTTTGGAAAATGTGTTCTCAGGTAACCCCTTATTTTCTTAGGTGTAATTGTATAATTGTGAAACAACATAAAGAATTTCACATCAGTTTAATACTCTGAAATAACATTTCATAAAATTATAAGAAATGCACTAGAAAAAATTCCTCCTCTTTTATACATTTTCTTGCAATAGGTAAAGCATATATCTCTTACTAAAACTCAACGGTGTTTCAGTCACAGAAGGTTTGTTTGATGGGATCTATACTATACCTGGATGTGAATGGAGCGGTGCTACCTCTGCTCTGCTTCAAGGCAAGTAGACTTGTCAGGGGTTTGTACTGATGGTCATCACCAAAAAGAATGGCTTTGCCATCGATGGATGCACAGTCCCTTTCAAGAGACAGATGGCCACACACACACACACACACACACACACACACACACCCACACACACGAGAAACAGAGAGAGAAAGAGAGAGAGAACGACTACACATATACCAGACACATAATATCTCTTGACATGTGATTTGTGTTTTTCATTAGCTACCTCCTCATAAATAATGGCAGAGGCTTTAGGCAGTAGTGCCAAGCAAGGTAAGAAGACTCAAGTTCAAGGGGTTCAGCCTGCAGAGCAATTCAGAGCCACGATTTGAATCCAGCCCCAGGAGTGAGGAAGTGAGCCAGCATGCTTTTCCCGTGGTCACTTGTGCTCATTCTTAACTTCCACATGAAGCTGCTTTTGAAGTTCCCCCTTCCGAGCTGAGTTTGTAGGATTACAAGGTGTGAAGTGGGTCCCTCCCTATTGCCCTCAGCCGGTGAAGTCCAGAAGTCCTGTGGCTCAGTTGAACATATTTCTGACTTCTGGTATTAGCAACACAACCATGATCTGCTGGGGAAATATCCCTGATACTTATGTGTGGGTGACGGGCATGGTGGGCACCACCCCAAAGTGTTGCTCCCCTCTTCAGAGAGGAGCCTGAGTTTCTGTTTTAACAAAGTTCTCCATCAATTTTGGCTTCTTTCGAACTTTCTTATGATGCTATTATTACTTTTATGTGAGTTGTTATTTTTTTATAATGGATTTCATGTTTCTGTTTTTAAATGAAAATAGTAGCTTAAAAATGATTTTAATAAATCAAGCAGTGTGTTCGTTTCCTTACTGGGCACTGACAAAACTGTAAACACATCCTGGATATTTTCTGTGCCTTTGTTTTTCCCAGGGTTTGAAGTTAGGGACTGTTTCTTTGATTTCTTCTTTTCAAAAATATTTGGAGCCCAAGGTTTCATAAAGGTCATTCTTTGGCTTCTAGAACTTTCTGCTCACATGGAATCCAATACAGCCACTGGGGCAGTCCTGCCTCGTGGGGCCACCACCCTGCCTATAAAATATGTATTCATTTCCTTAGCCACATCTTCTGTAGGCATCGCTCACTTACCCAGTATCTTTAAGAAAACAGAGAAAAACGTCTTTACACAGTCTGTCTCTTTTCATCTTTCCATATATATTGCTCTGAGGGAAAACAACAAAAAGAAAACTCAAAACAAACAAACAAGCAAACAACCAAAAACAAACAAACAAACAAACAAACAAAAACCTATCACTATTATCATAGGTATGGGAATACTGGTGTTTTCTGGAACAGATTTAAAGTTGTATAAGCATATGTTTACTAAACATTAAAGAAACCATATAGCCAGTTTCTGTAGTTGGTGTGTAAGGAAGAGAGCGACAGGGTTTGCCTTTTCTTAGCGAGCTCACTTAGACCTCTGGCTCCACCATTCCTCATGCCACCCAAGCGTCCCTCCAAGCTTGTTTCCGGCAGTGAGCAGTGCACAGGTGCTCATCACAGTTCTTAAGCACGTGGCACACATCAGGCACCATTGGGGCCAGAGACAGGAATCAGCTAACCATTTCTACTAAGGTGCTGATACCTGAAACTTTTCTCTAACTCTGGGGAACCAGGAGGAGAAGAAACGCAGGCAAACCCCACTGGGAAGTAAAGTGATCAATACAGATTGAATAGCTCTTATCTGAATCGACCAAAAAAGCTTGGGGCTTAGAAATTCTGGAAATATTTGCATATGCATATGAGACTCTTAGAGTTGGGATTCAGGTCTAAACATGAAATTCATCTATGTTTCATGTGTTCCTTATACATATAGTCTGACTGTAATCTTATAGTGTTTTAAATAATTTTGTGCACAGAGCGAGGTTGAATGCTGTCAATGAAGGCATGTGTTGGCACCCAGAATGTTTCAGGCTGGGAACATTTTAGATTTAGGAGTTTTTGAATTAAGGATACTTGCTCGACCTGCACATACAGTAAGTGCTATACTGTTTTTTATGTGACTTTCCTCAGGCTTACAGACATACATCAAGCCTGTTTAAAATAGCCTTTCCTCCAAGCAAGGAAAACCAAAATAAATGTTCTAAATTCAGATCACTCAATGAAACTTCCATTTCTTATAAGTGAGGTAGGAATCTTGGGGAATAAGGTAAAACGCTCCTAAGTGGGTTGAGTCAGGATCAAAATACACACTTTACTGCTTAACTGTGATGTGCATGCATGCGTGTGTACATGTGTGTGGATGTATGCATGTACGTATGTATGTGTGTGTGTGTCTATGTATGTGTATGTACCAGTGTGCATGCACAGGTGTGAAAATACTTTTGAAACCTATTTAAGAAAATGTTGTAGTTTTGTCTTGGTTTTGGTAAGGTATGGCAGCCCTCCACCCACCCGCACCAAATAGGTATGTGCCGATGTTATTTTAAATAATCAATTAGTTCTCCAGAGCTATTAAAATTCACACTTAAAAAGGAAAAGTGGTCATCCTCACTGATGACTAATTTTGTCTAATTTTTTTAAAGGTGTTGGACCTGATCTGAGGGAAGGTGAAAACGATCTCTGAAACAAGGCAAGGACATGGAGATCAAAGCCCATGTGACTCTGTGCTCCGAAGTAAGAACCCCACCAGGGTTTGTGAAACAAGGAAAAAAGGTTTCCATGTGTTGGTGGTCAGTGACAAAAGTCACTGAATAGGTGAGGAAGTTCAAGGAGAGAGAGATGGAGAACTTTAGCGCTCTGTGTTCCTGTCCCCAAGAGAAAGAGACCAGTCATCTGAAGACATGGGAAAACACCTCAAAAGATACAAGCAAGTCTGGCCTTTTCTGTTCCATTTTGTTAACTGTAAATTGTCCTATAGTAAGATTCCAGAAAGGTCTGAGAAGGTAGAGCTCCACAGCAGAGCATTTGCCTTATATGGTCAAGGTCCTCGGCTCTATCTCCAGCATAATAAACAAATAAATAGATACATAAAAATCTGGAGGTCACAATCCCATTTGCCACAATGTTGACAAAACATTGTTGATAGAGGATGGGTGGTAGAAACTTCTAGAAACCCCAGGGTTCAATTTCAATGACATAACATCAGGACTGCTAGCTATTCTAACTTGATTTCAAGGACAGTGTCCATGTCCTATTCTAAATGTACCATCAACATCTGCAATGAAAACTTTGAAATCTATGGTAATATCTTTCTTCTAGTATTTACTCTTTAAGGGAGAGATTAAGATACAATGCCTTCAAATACAAGGACTTCACATAGGAATATCTATGAAAAGTTTTTCATGGGGTACAAAATATGGCCACAAATTTATTTCTTATATACAGTATTTCTTTCCTTTTTTTTTTTTTTTGTATAGACAGTAGCATAATATACAGGTATCAGAATAGCATCTTGGATTTAGAAAATGGACCCAAAATGGTAACATAATTTTTAAAGAGGCACAAGGAAAAAAGTGATGTCAGGCTGTGTTCTGAGAACACTACAACACAGGCCCATAGTGCAAGAAGCTAGCAGAGACCTCTGAACCAGAGCCTAGGGCTGGGGCAGCCAACTGAGAAGTTTGCATACAGGGGAGAGCAGATGTGAGGAGACTGATGACAGCAGGCGATGGGCCAGTGAGCGCATCGATGCTTAGGGTTATGAGCAAGGAAGAGTTTCAAGCCAGCCATACGCCCTGAGGCCCCACAGTTGATCCAACCCAGACAGGGCTGGGCAGCTGGTGCAGCATGGAGTGGGGCTGCCAGCAGATGCAGGTAAGAGCTTTAAGGGCAGACGAACTGAGGTGGTAGAAGCATGCTGCACATTGAGAACCCTAGAGCGCAGGCCTCACCACATTCAGCAAGAGACAGGCCCGATAGGAACAGGAAGGCACCCGATGGGGAAAGACAGCCAATGCGGGTGAGAAGCAGATGGGAGACAAAGAAATATTAGCAAAGCAGGTAGCCACAAGTAGCAGAAACTCTCCAAAATTGGTGGGCATTTTAGGGGAAGTGCCGTTAAAACAGTATTTGAAGACATGGATGACAAATAATTTATCAGAGATTTAGAAAGGCAGATCATGTTTGGATTTAGTTGGAAAATTTACCTTAAGATGGAATGCATTTAGAGGAAGAACCAGCAAAATAAGGCACAAATAACTTGAGGTGAGGGTGGAGGAACCAGTGGACCTGAGTTACATATTTAAGTACATTGTTCTTCTAGGCCGAGAAACAATTTGCGAATTGAGATAACCTCAGCCACCTTACAAGGAAAGCTCAGGGGCAGTTCTCTATCACAGGGCTGCAAAGGGCTTATGACCTTAAAGCTCATTCAGGTTGATTAACTTTTCTAATAAATACAAGCAAGAAATTACAGGTAGAAAAATGACTTGTTCCTGTCTTTAAAGCTCTCCACTGTATACATGGAGTGGAAGAAATTAATTTGATGAACTCTAAAATTAAGCTAAAGAGTTCTGCTTGCATGTTTTCAAAAATATAAATGCCAAGATTGAAGATGGATTTGTGGGAAAATTAGCTTCCTATTAAGAAGAAAGAGCTAAATTTATAATATAAAGCATGTGGAAATTTAAAAATATAATAGATTCAATCACCATATACTATCCTACTACTACCAAGGGAAAAATAATCTGGACTTTCCAACCATCCAAAGACATCAAGTAATTCTAAGTAAAACTTGTAATCAAATGGAGAGATCTTGCTCAGGAAATTCACAATACTTTGAGTTACTCACAAGTCGCCATTTTCTTTGGATACCAGCAGTACTGACACTACAATACACACAGCACTTCTTACTATGTATATCATACTTACCACTTACAACTGTCTTCCTATGTATATCATGAGCATTTTAATATGTTTCATCTCAAAATAGTTCCAGGCACAGGCAAGGGAAAGCATCCTCAGTGCAGGCACACCCCTGAGCCAGGTGTTGTTTTGTCATCCATGTCCAACTACATACTGAAATTCTGCATGCAAGAATGGTAATTTCAGGGTCGGATAGACTAGTTCTCATTTACTGGTGTTCCTGAAAGGCCTGCATCTTTTCTATGCTGGGTCTCAGCATTTACCATTTAGTAGAGGAAGAAGTTTACCAAAAAATATGAATGAAAGATCAAAGACAGGAGAATTTTCATTCAAGGGTTATATGGAGCTAAAAAATTAGTAGAAGAATTAAACAACAATAGTATAGTAATACAGAGACAGGGATTTCTCCTGTGTAAAGATACAGTCCCAAAAGCTGCAGACTGGAGCTTGTCCATCAATCAGAGCTATATGAAACAGATGGATGAGTAAAGCCCTGCCCATAGTTAGTGGTGACTCTTCCCAGGGAGCCAATGTCCAGCTTGCAGAAGAATGCCTCCGCCACAGTCCAATCAAGAGACATACATTTTGCCCATTTTGCCCTCATGCTATGTTAGAGCACACATAAACCTGAGAGGACTCCATCTCCTAGCTACTCACTCTGCTCTGGTCCAAGCACCTGATTATCACGCTTGGGTAGTTGAGACAGCTAGAGTCTCAGAGCCTTTAGTGACTTAACAGCATGAATTTCATTTGTTTGTGAGAGGCAAACTTCTAATCAAAAAAGGAACTGAAATCTACATGAATCATCTATTCTGTACTAGTCTCTAGAACATACACACAGATACACTCATGCACATATACATACACATACACATGTAAACACATACATATACGCACACTCATACACACATATAAACATACACATACACACACACAAACACACTCACACAAACTTACACATACACTCACAGTCTCTCTCTCTCTCTCTTTTACACACACATACACACACACACACACACGATACCAGATAATTAGTTACAACTTGACCATCAATATCTTCTTAATACTTTTATTTTTGGTACCTGTTTGTTCAATATCCTGTAGGTCAAAGCTGTCTCATAAATTGAAGCTGAAATTTCATCTCACAAAAGTCGAATTTTGTTCTTTTGTAATACGAATATAGCAAATACCCAGAGAGGACATTAGGAGACTATAAAACAACATGAATCACTGCCACACAGAAAATCAGCTCCTCTCAAAGCATCATGGCCGTGGTCCTCACAGACATATAAAGTTTCGTGTAATTTTCAATATTGTGGTAAGCTCTTCAAATTTCCAATGAAGTCATCTTCATCAAAATTACATATGCTTTTTAATCTGCACTGTGAAGCTGAAGCAAATATTGGGAAATAAAGGCTGTACAGATGATGCCCAAATCTAAACACTTCCAGCAGGCTGCTCCTGCCAGTGCCACCCTAGTCCAGCACTCCCCACAGAAACTTTGTTCTTGGCTGGTGCAGCAAGAATAGTCACCATCATCAAGTCAACCAAAAGCCACAAAGGCCACTTGGCAAGGAGTGAGTGGGGCTCTTTGTTTACAGGATGACCTAACATAAGTATGCCCACATCATGGGTAACATTTTACCTTTGGAGGAGTCAAGGTGCATTCTTTAAGAGGAATGAAATAGGTTTGTAGATTCCAAGATGGAATTGTATGCTAGTAATATCAGATGATTGAGTACAGTGTGGTATGTGTGTGTGCATGCATATGTGTGTGCATGAGTGTGTATTGCTTGCACATGATGGGCCTACACATTCAAAAACCAGAGTCAAAAATCAGGTATCTCCTCTATTGTTCTTTGCCTTATTCTCTTTAGACTTTGGCTAGGCTAGCCAGGGAGCTCCCAGAATCTGTCTGTCTCCTTCCCACAGCGCCAGGGTTACTGGAATATGCAGCCACGCCCATTTTTAAAATAACATGGCTGTTAAGGATTCAAGCTTAGGTCCTCATGCCTGCAGAGCAAGAGCTCTTACTGACAGAGTTATCTTCTCAGCCCTCCATTAAGGAAATGTTTTAAAAGGGAAATTTTAAAGGAAACTCATCCTTAAAGTGGGTGACACCTTCCCACAGGCTGGGGAACTGAACTGAATACAAAGGAGAAAGCAAAGAGAACACATCCGTTTCTCTCCTTCCTGACTACAGATGAGACTTAATGGGCTTTCTCTTTCTCCTGTTGTCATGGCTTCTCTGCTACTGTGGACTGTCCCCTCAGGCTGTGAGCTGAGGTAAATCTCTCCTTGGTGAAGTGGCTTTTGCCATGAATATTTTCTCGGCAATGAGTAAGAGGCACACACCCCTTTTATGTTCTAGCCCTGAAACCATTGAAATTTGAGTTCAAATGCTGTCAAAAGAAAAATAAAAATTTAGATTGATTTCTTGACTTGTGGAATAGATGATTTGCCATGCTAACAAGTTGGTGATAAATTTTTGGAAATTTGTTTCTGTAAGACAAAGTAACACATGACTGAACAGAACAAAGCTTTGTGGAAAGCAGCCCTAGAGAAGCACCATCTTTAATTGCATGTCTTCCAGTTATTGAGAGAGCCATAACTAACAGGAATATACCTTTTATGTCAGCAAGGCTAATGCTGGGGAAGAGGGATCTTGAGGATCAGAAGTTCACGGCTATCCTCAACTACATATCGCATTTTGGAATAGCCTGGGATACATGAGACCCTGATATATATATATATATATATATATATATATATATATATATATATATATATATAT